>NW_011499886.1:1022320-1060984 GCF_000495115.2 Populus euphratica
CCTGTCCCTCTTGCTTTGCAGAAAAATGATTAGAAAACCTGCTGCATGCTCCAAATTGAATAAAAGAACAGGTGACATTTAACAAACAGAGATCGTAAAACCCCTTTCTTTTAAAGGAAAAATAACCAAACAAATGTATCTAAAGGAGAAACTGAAACTATGGTGTTCCAATAAAAACATCCAAGGTTGAATGAGTGATAGAGCTTATACCTTCCCATTTGGAATTATCAATGTTTCTAACAGGTCCCTTCAACAATTCACTTGCATCAATCACCCATCAAAGCATTATCAAAATCAAACCAGCGACCAAAGCCACCGGCGCATAGTTGAATGTATCCCAGGAAATGGGGTAATAAGTTGGCAGAAGAAAAACTGAACAGGTATAACAAATCCACAGAAAGGCAATGAAACAAATTGACCTCCTTGCTTTGCCGACATAAAACGGCCCGGCTTTGAAATGCTTATCGGCCATTACCATTCCTGCAAAGATTGGAACTGCATAGCCTCCAACCCCATCCAATTGTACATGTGGAAGTTATGGCAGTGGAGACTCTTAGGAATTCCATATTCTCTATTAGGAATAGATAACCTGTACCTATTATTGTAATGCCTAATTTATAGGGAGATAACCTACAAGGTAGTAATAATTGATTCCTAATAGAAAGGAAAGTCTGGAACCTGTTTGTATAAATACATGAAGAGATCAGTAATAATTCATTCATTCCAGCAGATTCAATCTCCTTTACTTCTCAAGTTTACATGTATCAGAGCTTGACTAACAAATCCTGATTTGTTATCACATCCTAATCTCTTCTATGGATGTTTCAAAGGCAAACCTCTCAAGCCCTTATTTCACTTATCACTCAGATCATCCAGGAATGATCTTAATTTCGAAACCCTTGAATGGAAAAAATTATTCTACTTGGAAAAGGACCATGACTCTGGCCTTGAACTCCAAGAACAAACTAGGCTTCGTCAATGGTTCATTTAAAGCCCCTTCATAAGAAATTGATCATGAAGTTCACTCCTAAATCATCATTACTCTCAGTCCAGAAATTTCAAATTATACTACTCATGAGGTTTAGGAAGATCTTCATGAATGGTTTTTCGAAGGCAACGCAACTTGTATTTTTGAAATCCAACGAGACATTATTTGTCTTCGATAAGGGCAACTCTGTCTTTACCTATTACACAAAATTGAAGGGTCCATGGGATGAACTAGCTTCCTATAATGACACAACATATGGACCACAGCAAGACTAACAAAAATTGATGCGATTTTTGATGGGATTGAATGATTCTTACAGTGCTATTCACAAATAGATCCTCCTGATGAATCCCCTTCCTTCAGTTTGTCAAGCATATTCCTTTATTTCACAATAAGAAAAATAGTGTCTCCTAAGCTCAACGTACACTGTAAGTGATTTTGATGGCAGCGTCCCCATGGTAGTTCGAAGCAGCAACAGTAGACCCACTTGAAACTTCATTGGAGGGTCGATGAGATCCGAATAGTTTGACCACTCATATAGGTCGCAAGAACCTCGATCAAAAGAAAAGTCACTAGAGAATTTCACCGTAGGATGCTGATTTCATCAAGACAAGCGTTATCCTAGTTCAGACAAAGGACGCCCCCAGTGTTTATACCGTGGGGACGCAGGTCAATGGTTACAAACATGTTATGAACTATATGGATACCAAGTGGGTAACCCAAAGGCGAAATATGGGTCGGGCACAAGACATTTCAACAATAACAATAAGCCTGCGACGAATCATATGTCCAAAGACTTCTCCACAGATGATTCACAACTAGTTATTGGGATTCAGAGGCCCAATTAAAACAACTCCTATCACTTCTTACCACAGAAAAAATAAATGCAAAGTCTATCTCCCAAGCAAATATAGTATCTAAGCCAAGTTTGTCTAATATCGCTTTCCATAATTGGATCATCGATAACAGAATGTTAAATTATATTTCTTTATCGTGTAAATTATCTTTTAGCATAAATAATAAATGCTTGTTACCTCCTGTACTATCACCTAGTGGAAAGAAGGCTAATATTGTTGGAAAATGATCATTACCTCTGAATTAAATCTATTATTTACATGATGTGATTTGTGTTATTACATTCAAAATAGATTTAATATTATTTAGGCATACAAGGAGAGATCTAAATTGTTAAATAATTTTTTTTATTAGTGTATTTTGTAAAATCTTGTTAGGAGGATAATGATTAATATGGGTATATAAATTGAAAAGCTATACTATTTGGTGGCCCTAAAAAATAGAGAAACTTGACCAACCATTTCTTACCCACAAACTATCTCACCTGCAATCCTACTATCTCATCTATCGATCTCTGACATAATTTCTTAGGTCATGCATCTCCTCTTCATTTAAGTTTCATTGTCAATAAATTTTTAAAATTTTCTATTCAGTCCAATAATACTTGCCCAATATATCCTTTAGCTAAATAAAGTCGTCTGCTTTTTAGTCCTAGTATAGTTTTCTCCATTAAATCTTTTAAGCTCATTCATTGTGATATTTAGGGTTGTTATTGACACTCTTCACTTTCTAGTGCTTATTACTTTCTTACTATAATTTATGATTTTACATGTTTCACATGGATTTTCTTAATGCAACACAAAAGTGAAGCACAATCATTTTTAAAATGTTTCTTTAATTATGTTCTCACTCCATTTGAAACTCGCATTAAAACTTTTTGAAGTGAAAATGGTGGAGAATTTATCTCACTTTGATCTTTCTTTCATAATAATAGTATTGTTTTCCAACATTTTTATGTTTACATGCCTCAATAAAATAGGATTGTGGAACACAAACATCGTCATATTTTATAGGTAGCTTACGTCTTAAGATTCCAAGCCTATATACCTACCTAATTTTAGGGGAAATGCGTTCTTATTGCCATACACATCATTAATTGACTTCTTCTCCTGTTCTCTCTTTCCACACCTTTTTTTGAACTTTTTTACTCAAAACCACCCTTCTTCTCTCATCTCTGTAACTTTGGTTGTTTAGCTTATGCCACTAATTTCCATACATCTCACAAATTTGACCATCGTTCCATCCTTTTTATTTTTATCGACTATACCACTAGTCAAAAGACATATAAATTATTCGACTTATTGAACAAAAAGATTTTTACTAGCTATGAAGTATGATTTTATGAACATATATTTCTTTATGCTTTTGTCAACCCCAACCACACTATTCCTTTCCTGTATACGAGTTTGGCTCTATTCCCCTTTTTCTCCATGACAGTGCCTTGCCCCCTGCCTTCACCCCGCCCATAACCTTATCCACACCTATTCAAACCCCTCTGTCACCATCTTCATCTCCCCACCCTTCACCCCTTCTCCGCGCATACACACGCCAACCCAAAACTATTGTTCCCTGTACCTCATTTGACCATTTTGACCCTTTCAACCAATGTGAAACCTCTGTCTCTAACAATCTACTTTCACAACCCAAATCACTCACGTCCCATCCTCCTCCCAATCCACCTCCACCATCATCCACCTCTACACCTAACAACAACCCTTCACCCTCACTTGATCCCCCTCTTCTTTGTCGTTTTTGCCCCCATATTATTCCTCCAATCACACTTCATGATTATTTTTGCTCCATTATTTACTTAAACCACTTAACCTTCTTGCTACTAAGTTTGACCAAAAGTACACGCTATTCACTGGCTAATTACATTTCTTATCACATATATACACTTGCTCATCATTCCTTTATTGCTCAACTTAGTAAAGTTCTGAAGCCTTATTTTGACTTAGAAACCTATACTCATCCACAATGGTAGGCCGCTATATGTTCTAAATTAAAAGCTCTTTAATATAATGGTACTTGGTCTTTCACTCACCTTTCAGCGGGCAAAACAGTGATTAGTTTCCACTGGATGTACAAGCTTAAACATCATTCTAATGGCTCTATTAAAAGGTACAAAGCCTAATTGGTTTCCAAAGGTTTCACTCAACTCGAAGGCACTGACTATTAAAAGACTTTTTCCCCCACCACCAAAATTATCTCATTTTGCTGCTTACTTGCCTTAACTATAGTTTGGGGCTGGTCCTTCCATTAACTGGATGTTAATAATGCTTTCTTCCATGATGATTTATCTGAGAAAATCTATGTATCTTCGCTGCTAGGGCTCCTATAACAGGGGGAGGAACACCTGGTGTGTCTCCTTTACAAGTTCTTATACAGGCTGAAACAAGTATCTCGTTAGTGGTTTATAACATTCTCTCCACTAGCTATGTACAATCTCAAGTTGACTATTCTCTGTTCACTTAACAGCAAGGCAAGTCCTTTATAACCCTTCTAATATACGTTGATGACATTCTGATTACTAGAAATGATCTCACTAGCATTGCTGCCATTAAAACCTTTCTACATAATATTTTCCACAAAGACCTTTGCATTGTGAAATGCTTTCTTGGGATTGAGGTTTCAGCTTCTACAAATGAGATCTTTATTGCCTAATATAAATATGTATTAGACATCATTTAGGATGCGGGGTTGTTGGGTACAACCCTTATTAATAATTCTATAGAACAAGGTTTGAAATTATCGGATAAGGGTGACTTAATCAAATATTCAGGTCGATTTTAAAGATTAGTTAGTAGATTAATCTATTTAATTGTATCAAGGCCAGATATAACATATGTTATACATGTCTTGAGTAGATTTATGCGTTAACCTTGTAAGCTTCATATGGAAGCAACTTTTCAAGTTGCATGATATCTAAATGGTGTATCTGGTAAAGACTTGTTTTTCTCTTCTAACACTGATTTCAAATTAAGAGCTTGTTGGGACTTGGACTGGACAGGTTGCCCACTTGCTAGAAGGCCTATTATGGGTTATTATGTCTTTCTTAGACATTCATTGATATCTTGAAAGTTAAAAAGACAAAGAACAATTTCATTGTCTTCTGTAGAGGTCGACTTTCAAGATAGTGAGTCCAAGAAGAATACAGATGGCTGCACACAGCCACACTGCGTTAGAGGGAACCTTATGCTTTGGGTGGATTTTTCGCTAGATGGATGAAAAGGGAATTCCTTCATCTCTTGATAACGCATAACCCTGAAGGAAACAAAGCTGCATGCATTGATGTGAGATAACAGATCCAATCCTTGCAATTTTTATGTCAAAGTTTCTAACAGAAAGAGACGGTTATCATTGTCAAAATGCAATTCTGTAAGATAGCTTCGAAGCTGTCAAATAGGTTCACTGTGAAGTCTTGACTCTTGATAAAGCTATAGGCCTACAAGGAATGAACCACTTACCACACTAGCTGCACTGGTGGTCATCGAGAGCCCTCTGAAGAAGAATGAGCCCCATATCCATATGGTAAACAGTAAAAACGATTGCTCCAGCAGAATTATGATGTCTGCCATGGAATGCATCATAGAGTATTTGAGCTGGCAAAATTCACCTGCATTCTCATTTCTTGGGTAATAAAAAAAATCCTGAAGAAGAGTTGCAAGTGTAGAATTTAGACTTCAGTTAAATCCCACCAAGAAAATTCTTGAGGGTGGCTCTAAAGTAAATAACTTCTGATAAAAACCACATTATTACAGTGCCCAAGTGGAAAAGAACAGATAAAGGGTACTAAAAAGAGTAAAATAAGTAGGAATTGGAAGGGAAGTTGTAATACTTCACGACTAACAAAATGATCACAATGCTGAAAGTAAGGGCCAGGATATAAGCCCAGCCAAATATTGAAATGATTCCAATGCTAGAAAGAATCGCAAAATGTACCTTTAGTTTCTTCAGTGAGATGGTCTGCTACATCGTATTCATACAGGGAATACTGAGTAACAGGAAAGATAGAATGACTGCGTAAGGTTTGTGTGATATTCCTGTCGACTCGGGTCCATTTCGAAATGTGTGAGCACACATGAAGCAGATTTTGTCGTCAGTGCCACCAGAGGAAGCATTATAACAATAACCAGTCCTGCAATAACTTACCATAAGAAATCACAATCACTGGTTTTTATTTTTGCACTTGAGAGGAAGGGAAAAAGGAAAAAATATAGCAGTCATACAAAAAGCATTAGATTTTACCCCACCATATGGAAATTACATCGATGAAGGCTATTACTTCCAATGCAAATGTGTTAAGCACTGCCCATATCAACGTGAGGCCAATGTACATGCATAAGAACAAACATTTAGGTGCAAAATATCCTCCATTTTTATTTGTGCCAGTGGATAATAAGATGATACTCTGCAAAGTTTGTGAACCAGCATATGCCTTCGAAGTAAAAGAAGTCAACATCTGAATCTCATTCTCTAATGGTGAGAGTGTTATGTGTGTGGACACAAATGAACGGTGGCAGTCATGGTTGGTGGCAGCCATGGTTGAAGTCATAGTCAAATGGTAGGTACCTAACTTGCCCACCATTGTTGAACAATCATCTCCCTCCTCAGCTATAAATAGAAGGTGCATTGATAGCTGAGATAGACCACGAGATAGAGAGAAACACAGAGAGAGAGCTAAGGGTAAGAGTTGAGTTGAGTTGAGAAGTTTTCTCCTCCTCCTTGTTTTGTTGTTTGTATTGCTTTTGAGCTTGATTAATACAAACCAGTAGCTCCGTGGAGTAGGCAAGTTGCCGAACCACGTAAATTTGTGTGTGTTTGAATGTTTGGATCTCCTAACAACTGGTATCAGAGCTTGTTCTTGAAAGTTCTTGAAAAAGAGGGTGTTTGATCCAAACTCAAAAATCAAAGTTCTCAAAACGTGTTTTTGAACATACCACCGTGAAGAGGACGACGAGAGGAATCCACTGGTGAAAACCCGGGGAAAATCCGACGTCCTGCATGCCCGCACGCGCCACCACCAGTACTGTCCACGCTCACAGACGTGCCGTACGCGCTTCACCCGTCTTCCTCGCCGTTTCCTGCAAATTGACACTGCCACGTCAGCAGCCACGTCATCCGTCCGGCACAGTCAGCAACCGCACACCCAGCCACATCAGCAGTCTGACCGGTCAACCCACCACGTCATCCGCCACGTCATCACTGCCACGTCAGCCGAAAATCTCCGCGGATCTGCCACGTCAGATTAGTGGGCCCCACATTGCCTACGTGTCTGACACGTCATCTTGCCACGTCAGCATAACTGGGTTTTGATCCGGTGTGCCGCAGAGACTATTCCTCCTGCCGTGGCTTCATCTGCAGCGTCCAGTTATCTCAAGTTTTGATTGTTTAAATCGGAGCCATCCGAAGTCCGATTTGGGTGATCTCAGTGTCGTTTCCAGCATTTTTGGCCATTCCGGACACATCTGTAAGGTCAGATTTTTGAGATTCAAATCCGAGAAAGAGTAAAAATGGCTGATGAAATAAAGGCTGCAGGAATTGAAAAATTTGATGGAACTGATTTTGGATATTGGAAAATGCAAATTGAAGATTATCTATATGGGAAGAAACTTCATCTTCCTCTGTTGGGGAGCAAGCCAGAAAACATGTCAGAAGAAGATTGGCAAATTCTTGATAGACAAGTCTTGGGCATTATCCGGCTATCATTGTCAAGAAGAGTTGCTCATAATGTTACAAAAGAGAAATCCACAGCAAGATTGATGGAAGCCTTGTCTGGGATGTATGAGAAGCCATCAGCAAATAACAAAGTGCACTTGATGAAGAAGCTGTTCAACCTGAAGATGACAGAAAGCACCTCTGTTACACAGCATTTTAATAATTTCAACACCATCACAAATCAATTGTCATCCATTGAAATTGAGTTTGATGATGAGATCCGAGCACTTATTTTGCTAGCTTCACTTCCAAGCAGTTGGGAAGGTATGAGAACAGCCGTAAGCAACTCAGCTGGAAAATCCAAATTAAAGTATGATGATATCCGAGACCTGATTTTAGCTGAAGAAGTACGAAGAAAAGACTCGGGTGAAAGCTCAAGTTTAGGTTCAGCTTTCAACATCAACACTCGAGGAAGGAGACAAGACAGAGGCTTATCCAGAGGCAGATCAAAATCCAGGTACAGAAGCAAAAGCAAGTTTGGACCCAGGAAGCAGGTTGAATGTTGGAATTGTGGCAAACCTGGCCATTTTATGAGGAGTTGCACAAAACCAAAGAAACCTGAAGCTGATTCTGTAAATGCCACTACAAACGAGGTACAAGATGCTTTGATCCTTGCTGTACATAGTCCTATTGATGATTGGGTTCTTGATTCTGGAGCTTCATTTCACTGTACTCCACACCATGAAATGATGCAAAATTACACTGCTGGAAATTATGGGGTAGTCTATCTGGCCGATGGACAACCATTGGAGATTATGGGTATAGGAGATGTGCAAATCAAGACAGTGAATGGATCTACATGGAACTTGCAAAATGTAAGGCATGTTCCTGAACTAAAGAAGAAGTTGATCTCGGTCGGACAACTTGATGATAGTGGCCATTCAATCCTTTTCTCTGGAGGAATGTGGAAGGTATCAAAGGGAGCAATGGTTTTGGCTCGTGGAAAGAAAACCGGCACCCTGTATATGACCACAAGATCAGCAGATATAATTGCCTCTACTGAAGCAGAAAATCAGGCGCAGCTATGGCATTGTAGACTCGGCCATATGAGTCAAAAGGGGATGAAGATACTTCAGTCAAAGGGAAAGCTGCCAGAATTAAAAAATGTTGATCTAGACATTTGTGAAAGCTGTGTTCTCGGAAAACAGAAGAAGCTCAGTTTCTTAAAGGTTGGCAGGACCTTAAGACCAAGAAAACTAGAACTGGTGCACACAGATTTATGGGGACTAGCTCCAGTAGCATCTCTTGGCGGTTCTCGGTACTATGTCACTTTTATTGATGACTTTAGCAGAAAGGTATGGGTCTACTTTCTGAAAAATAAATCTGATGTGTTTGACACATTCAAGAAATGGAAGGCTATGGTTGAGACTGAATCAGGTTTGAAGCTGAAATGCTTACGATCTGATAATGGAGGAGAATACATTGATGGAGGTTTTAAGGAGTATTGCGCTGTCAACGGTATCAGAATGGAAAAGACAGTTCCAGGCACACCACAACAGAATGGTATTGCTGAACGGATGAACCGGACCATCAATGAACGAGCTAGAAGCATGAGGTTGCATTCTGGGCTACCTCAAACATTCTGGGCTGATGCAGTTCATACTGCAGTTTACTTGATCAACCGTGGACCATCAGTACCTTTGGAGTTCAGACTGCCCGAGGAAGTCTGGAGAGGAAAAGAAGTACAGCTTGCTCACCTAAAAGTCTTTGGGTGTGTTTCCTATGTACATGTAGACTCTGATGCTCGCAACAAGCTGGATGCCAAATCAAAGAAATGTTTCTTTATTGGCTATGGAGATGAAGAATTTGGATTTCGGTTCTGGGATGATCAGAACAGGAAGATTATCAGAAGCAGGAACGTGATCTTCAACGAGAAAGTTTTGTACAAAGACAAATCAAGTACAGAACTAGAAATAACTGATTCAGATACGAGTCCACAGAAATCTGAATTCATACAATTAGAAGGGCTTCCTGATGTTACCACTCAAGAGTTCATACAAGACAGTTCAAGCACTTCAGTACCCACCACTTCTACACAAGATAGTGCAGAGCCAAGTGAACCAGCTGTTCGCAGGTCTTCCAGGACTATAAAGCCTCCACAACGGTTCACACTTCTACTGAATTATATCTTGCTGACCGATGGTGGTGAACCATTAACTTATGAAGAATCCTTACAAGATGGAAACTCGAGCAAGTGGGAGTTAGCCATGAAGAACGAGATGGAGTCATTGCTGAAGAACAAGACTTGGGAGTTAACCAAACTGCCTGAAGGAAAGAAGGCCTTGCAAAACAAGTGGGTTTACAGAGTAAAGACCGAGCATGACGGAAGCAAACGGTTCAAAGCAAGACTTGTTGTAAAAGGGTTTCAGCAAAAGAAAGGGATCGACTATTCTGAGATATTTTCTGCAGTTGTGAAGCTTACAACGATCAGAGTTGTTCTGGGGATAGTAGCTGCAGAAAATTTACATCTTGAACAATTAGATGTAAAAACAGCATTTCTTCATGGAGAATTGGAGGAAGACATTTACATGCAACAACCAGAGGGGTTCGCAATACCAGGAAAGGAGAATCAAGTTTGCAAACTAAAGAAGAGCCTATATGGTTTGAAGCAAGCTCCAAGACAGTGGTACAAGAAGTTTGATAACTTCATGTGTAGTACGGGATACACAAAATGTCAGGCTGATCATTGTTGCTATGTCAAACATTTTGACAACTCCTATATCATTCTACTGCTATATGTGGATGATATGTTAATTGCAGGTTCCAGCATGGAAGAGATTGACAAGCTAAAGCAACAGTTGTCAAAACAGTTTGAAATGAAGGATCTGGGAGCTGCTAAACAAATACTTGGCATGAGAATCATCAGAGACAAAGACAAAGGCATACTAAAGCTTTCACAAGCAGAGTATGTCAAGAAGGTTCTTAGTAGGTTTAGTATGGATAATGCTAAGCCAGTATGTACACCTCTGGGGAATCATTTCAAGCTCAGTAGAGACCAGTCACCAAAAACTGAGCTAGAACGTGGATACATGGACCAAATTCCATACGCCTCAGCTATCGGCTCTTTGATGTATTGCCATGGTCTGTACTAGACCAGATATTGCTCATGCAGTGGGAGTTGTAAGTCGATATATGAGCAATCCTGGAAAGCAGCATTGGGACGCAGTGAAATGGATCATGAGGTACTTAAAAGGCTCATCGGAGACATGTCTTATTTTCACAGCTGGCGGTTTGAAACTTGAAGGCTTTGTAGATGCTGATCTAGCAGGAGATGTTGATAGCAGAAAGAGTACTACAAGTTATATATACACTCTAGGAGGCACTGCTGTTTCTTGGAGTTCTACCTTGCAAAAGATAGTTGCTCTTTCAACGACAGAAGCTGAATATGTTGCAGTTTCAGAGTCCGCAAAAGAGATAGTATGGCTACAAAGTTTCCTGCAAGAATTGGCCAAGATGCATGGAAATGGTACTTTGTATAGTGACAGTCAGAGTGCAATCTTCCTTGCCAAGAATCCAGCATTTCACTCCAGAACAAAGCACATATAGATCAAATATCACTTCATCAGGCAATTGCTCGACGATGAACAACTGTTACTTGAAAAGATTTGTGGAAGCAAGAATCCAGCCGACATGTTAACCAAAGGAGTTACTCTCGATAAACTGAAGCTGTGTAAAGCTTCAGTGGGTCTTGAAGATTAAAAGACAGACCTAACACCATTTGTGTCCAAGTGGGAGATTGTTATGTGTGTGGACACAAATGGACGGTGGCAGCCATGGTTGGTGGCAGCCATAGTTGATGGCAGCCATGGTTGGTGACAACCATGGTTGAAGTCATAGTCAAATGGTAGGTGCCTAACTTGCCCACCATTGTTGAACAATCATCTCCCTCCTCAGCTATAAATAGAAGATGTATTGATAGCTGAGATAGACCACGAGATAGAGAGAAACACAGAGAGAGAGCTAAGGGTGAGAGTTGAGTTGAGTTGAGAAGTTTTCTCCTCCTCCTTGTTTTGTTGTTTGTATTGCTTTTGAGCTTGATTAATACAAACCAGTAGCTCCGTGGAGTAGGCAAGTTGTCGAACCACGTAAATTTATGTGTGTTTGAATGTTTGGATCTCCTAACAGAGAGTCCACTGAAAAGAAAACTACCTGAGTACCGATGCCTGCAACTAGCCCTGCGGTCTAAAGCCAAGCACAACTCGATGATGCAAATGGACCCAATCTGGGGCCAGCTAAATGAGCAGCCCGGAGATAGACAGATCCGGTTCTGTTTAATTTGAAACAAAGAGAATGTTAGATTCCTGAAACTTGCTGCAACGGGTATGCAAATAGTTTAATCAGAGCATGAAACTTTTAGATAACGTATTCAGTTTTGTTTTGAGAGATCACTGCTTGAAACATTCCAGTCAAGGAGATCATTTCCTCTTAAGAATTGTCACCCATGTATATTCTCTTAGACTAGCAAGCTTTTTGCAGAAGCAGCATTCAATTCACAGATGTAGAATTTGATTTGAGAAAAAATTGGATAAACAACAACTAAAACATAGAATCATTAAGAAGAGAGAGGGAATTTTAGAAGGAACAGGCTTGAAAAGAGGAGCAGATCTAAGCCATTGGAATACCAACAAGTCAGGTGAAGAAACAACAACCCATCACCAGACTAGACTTGCAGACCTGCATATAAAAGGCTTGCCCATTAGGAGGAGTAATCCTAGTGAAAAGGGAATGATAATGCAAGAATTTTGAACAAAGTCTGCGATATAAAAGGAAAAACACCATACGTACATCTGCATATGTGATGTAAAAGAAATCTAATAAAATCCCATCAAAAGGATAACATAAAAACATTCCTTCAACAAGAAATAATAAAGAACCACCAGCCACGCACAAAAGAAGAGCAAAACACAATACAGCAAGGGAATCCAGATTCAAGACCAATATCTCTTCTGAGCTCTTGCTTGTATCTTAGTTCATTGTGCCGCTTCTCCCCAGGATCCATTTATTGGACTTGGTTTTGCCTCTGGTTGTCTACGCTCTTTGGCATCAAGATATTATCTCCAGGAAGTTGGTTCAAAACAGGACAGAACTAGTTATACAAGTGGTTCCCTTCACCAAAGTTTTCAAAAAAAGAGAAGAGAGGGGGGTTGGCTTGTGCTTGCTTTATACCATGAATCTTCGTGGCTTTTAATGTAAGTATTAAGTCCAAGTTTGCTGTTGTCATGCTTGAGTTTTCTTTGTTGATTCCCTCCAAACAAATATAATAACAGCTGCATATTCATTATTCACACGCATCCTAGCATCCAGTTTCACATTTCTCTTTCAATGATTCTTCTATTATGTATATGGGGTATCGGGATGAGTTTCACAATAGAATGGTTCTATTCTTTGATGAAAATAATAGTGGCAACATCTTTAAATATCTGAAGACTGGACAGATTTTCTCAAAACATGGTGAGATGGCAGGCGGTGGATACATGTGAACACTAGTAGTTTTCTCTTCCGTAAGTTTGACTTCAGTTAACGAACTTAAAGCATTGATCATTCAAACTTTGTTAATGGATATAGTTAGGTAAGGGGACCCATAAAAAAATCCCTGAAAGCTGGGTTCTCAGATTCAAGTCCCACTTGATTAAATCGCTTTCATGGTCGATAGATTCGCTTTCGATTGGATTATTCTTCTCCCATATAATTTCAATAAACACATGCACTTTGAACTCTTAAGGATTCGATTTATTCCACAACTCGTACACACACACGCACAAAAACAAGACTTCGTGTTGGCTGCCCCGTTTCACCAAAACCAGAAAAGGTCAACTAAAAAGCTGCAACCTTGCAAAGACAACCATCTCAGTGCTTGAAACAGATACAATCATCTAGCAGTAGCACCTAAGGTCCCTTTAAGACAGCTGAGTTTATTACATCTCTCCAGCTGCACAATTCACCAAGTTCCCTTGGTGGGATGCCAAGGGCATACCAAGACTTCGGTCATGGTTTAAAATCAGGGTTAATATCTCAGTCTATGCTTATAGAATGAGGTATTTTTCTAATCTGTCTTTATGTCCATGATTGAGCTAATTTTATCTTTAACATAAATTAACTTTCTAATCCATCCATTTTATAAGAACTGATTGAGCCATTAACCATTTAAATTATTAGGAAAAGATAAGGTGCATCTTTTTCATCAAAGCTTCTTGCGAATTGTTTTCAACATGTCAGAGGCAATTTGCAAATATTCTGCTAAGACGGCTTGAGAATGACCTGGCCTGTAGATGGAATGCTCCAAGTTTTCAGAGGTGCCGCCTGAATCTCTCCCAGGTGAAAAAGAAAAATTCAGTTTTGGATGTTGAAACTTCCAGGACTACAAGACTCACATTAAGATCCTCCATCTCAATCTCATTCTAAAACAATTGGCCATAAACTAACTGATCGTGTTACAAAAAGCAAAGACCAACAGGCATAAGCCCGGGGTATCTCGAAAATAAATAAACAAATTGAACAGCTATAATATCTCTTCAACTTTCCTAAGCTCCTGGACAACTGACAGCATTCATATCTTTGTAAAGAATGTTTAGATGAGGATATCATATAGTGATCATTAGACCTTAACTTGAAAGGAAAGTAAGAGATGATCAATTCTCTGTCATGTAGAGCCCTTCCATTAAAGTTTTATACAGTGTTGCAATGCAACCTGAATATACAAAGCACTCCGGTAAGATGAGATGCTCAAACTTCTGAATTGGGCCAAAACGAAAGCATAATCCCCTTATCGGTAATACAGAAGTTTCAGAAGCTTTATCCATATGACAAAGTGATATTTGGGCTTAGCTACATCGGTATTACACTTGGAATGCACTATAGTTACATGAAATATGCAGAGATAGTGATCAGTCTTCTTCCAGAAATATCTTCTTGTAATTATAAAAATAAAGGAGCATGAAATCCTTTTGTTTGCTAAGAGATTAAAACGACCAATAAAGTACCAACTTTTCATAGATCTGAACTTTTTTTCAAAGTGCATACATAAATGTGGAAGCATCTGAATGCAGGAGCCTAAATAAAATAAGAAGCCCTGCCAGACTCTCATCTCCCGAATAGGTTGCGGTAATGTACAGCACTGGAAGGATGTACTTTTGTTATGTGAAATAAAACAGAAGCCATTCACTTCTGAGTGCTTCATGCAACGCCATTTAGTCAGCCAGCTTTGGTTACCTAAGTTTGATATAACTGCGGTATGAGGCAAATGCTGGAGTTACCTTAAGCTTTGAAGATTCAAGAGGTCTACTCTATCAAGCACCTGCCCCAAAAGAATGGGCTGTAGAATCATGTAACTGGAACTACATCAAATGAATTAAGCACTTCTTCCAAAATCGTTTGGTATGAGCTTCAAGAGGGCTCTCTGTCTTGTCCGAGTGGGTAATATTTTAAGAGGTAAAGCCTCTTAGAGGACACAAATGCAGCTGAGAAGATCCTCTTCATCCCTCCCCTAGTACTGTCAACCTTGTATTCAAATTCATACACTTGGAGACCTCCATGGCCTGATCTCTCAGCCACAGAAATAACCTCGGCATCCTTCGTGCTTTCCTGTTCCAAAAGAATAAACTGTTTCTCCCTGTAGTTGTTTTAGAATAAAGAAAGAAGAAACAGAGTTGCTGCAGTAAAGAAAAATAGAAAATGAGAGCAATATATTTTGAAGGTGAAAACTGAATTAATATTAACATCTGAAGCATTACAATTTCAAGCTTGATAAATAACAACCCACTAATATCATGATCCTGAGATCATGCCATGATCACAATCATGGATAACAAAAGAAATACCTGAAAAACAAAGAAATAGGAACAAGTTTGAAATATTTCAAACCACTAAACAATGTTTATGACTCCAACAACAGCAGTTCTAAGCACGTTGGACCTAAAACATTATCCTCTGAAAATTGAGAAGCATGTGTGTAGGCAGATAACCAAGTTTCAGGGTTAAGCATTTTACCTTTTTCTTTTCAGCTTGAATAAGCTTGTCAGCCACAAATTGAGGACTCCCAAATTCACCGAGGCTTGTTAAACGAACTGGGGTCACCACAACACCAATATTGTTACTCCCCTTACTAGCCTCCTCAAACAGCACTGTTGCCCCTGCTTTATCCACCTAATTCACACAAAACTAACCAAACTCTTTCAAAACAGCAACCTTTATACAAGACTCACATACTCTGTACTCAACACTAGTGTGCGTGTGTGTCCACAAAGAGAGAGAGAGAGATCTTCTATGTACCTGAACATAAGAAGAGGGTCCACGGAGAGTGAAACCCTCCTTGGAGTCAGTGTATCTATCAAGCTCCAATTCTTGAGCCAAAGAGATGTTGTTAGACAAGTTTTGTAATGACCCAGTTATCAAAAGAGCAAGAACTGAAAGGTTCGGGTCTCTTCTACTGCTTGAACGGAAAGCTTCTTGAAGAGGGTGACTGGTGCTTTGTGGGTGGTAATGTTTTGGGGTTGAGAAAGAGGTTGAAGGAGACAATGAAGTTGAAATGTTGAAGGTTTTAAGCATGTGGTTCCGTTGGTAAGGATAGTGGTTTGGGAAAGAGAAGGCAAGTTGCAATGACAGTATTAGAACTGGAAATGATAAGGAACACATTTTTCCTCCATACTCCATGCTATATGGTGACTTCTTTCTTAAAATATAACAATTTTTTTTTCAAATGGTATAGTATTTATCAAGATCAGTATTATTATATTGATTATAGCATGCAATATTGTATCAATTAATATATTTGGTTTTTTTTTTTATTTTAGCTTTGCTCAATTTAAATTCATTATTTTATTTTTTATGTATTTTTTATGATATTTTCATCTCTTTTAATAAGATTTAATTGTTTGATTGTGTACATAGAATGCTTACTTATTAAGTAGCCCACATGTGTTTTCTTCTTCTTTTTTGGTGAGTTTACATTTAATATTTTATGTTTTTAAATGCTCTTGATTTATAGATTTTTTATATGTTTTTTTTTAGATTTTATAATGTATAAAAGAGGTTGTTCTCATAGTTGTATATCCATTAAAATTAAATTAAATTAAAAACACTAAAAGAACATGAATTTACTGCTTTTTTACTTTTAATATTTTATATGATATGATGATTATAATTTACAATACACTAAGGAAAAATTAGGGTTAATGTGATGTTTTGAATAAATGAGTAGGAAAATACAATAAAGCCCTTGGTGGCTTAAAGTGTGGGTATAAATGAATGAGGGGTAGTGTAGTAATTCAACAAAACTTGATAAATATAAATAGAAAGTAAAATAAAATAAAATAAGTGATCTGAAATTTGAGAGAGAATCGGCAGGAGAGAGAAGGGAGAAAGAAGAAGAAGAGAAAAGAGGGAAATTAGAAGAAAAATAGAAAGGAGTTGAAGGAAATAAGTTTAAAGGTAAGATTATATATAAATATGTGTTGACTAAGTTTTAATTTTGGTTTTGATAAATGTTAGGGTTTTGAAAATTTGTGTTTTAGGTTTGATTGATGAATTAATTGAATGTTATGGGTTGATTGTTATGGGTAATGGATTATTTGGTGGATTTTGAGAGATTGAATTGAACGATGATGATTTTAAGTTATGATTTTGTTTGAATGGTGAAATTATGTTAGAAATAAGGAAAGAACAGTGGGTTTCTGTTGAAATTCTGGGTTGGAGGTTGAAGAAGACGAAAATTCATTTTGGTCCTTCAATTTGTGGAAATTACAGTTTAGTCCCCAAACTTTGAAAAATTTACAGATTGGTCCCTGGGGCATATTCCAAGATTCTGAACAGAATAAAAAATAAATTATGGGCAGAATTCCTGTATAGTTATGAAATTTTAACACTTTCAATTTGGTCCTTCAATTTGACAAAAATTACCATTTGACTCTAAAAATTTCATAAAATTACAGAATGGTCCCTGGAGTATAATGAGATGATCTGGACAGAAATTAGGATTGATTATGGTCAGAATTTCAGTATAGTCATGGATTTATGATAATTTTAGTTTGGTCCTCCAAATGGATAAAGTTACAATTTGACCCTTAAAAATATAATAAATTACAGATTAGTCCCTAGCTGTAATATTAGCTTTTGCAGATGTGTTTGATGAATAATTTAGGGTTAGTTAGTGAAGTATTACCAATTTTTTTTTTTTTTATTATGGATTAGATTTCGAGAAAATCATTAATTTTTGGGTTTTTAGGAAAATAACTAGTTTAGTTTAAATACATATAGGGTTATGAAATAGACCCTTAGTTAAGTGTATTAAATAGGTTATATGTTCTTTTGAGTCATTCTTGAATATGTTTTCTTTATATTCAGATAATCCTGATATTCTACCGGCGGGACGTCAGTAGGATTTTCTCCGGTGTCTACTTTTGACTTTTGTTTGCTTCGAGTCAGGTGAGTGGATAATTTTCCATATGCATGAGAATATTATAAACATTTGATTTGTTAATATGAATTGGATCATGCTTCTTGATAATATATATGGTGATTATTATCCTTGTTATGATAAGCATGATCATTTGTTGAATCTGAATTCTTGATATGAGGCAGTATGCATTTTGAATTGACTTCTGAATTGATAGCTACTCATTTGATTGATATCATGAGTTAAGCCTTGAGATATTAATATGTTTGTTTGATTATGATTATAGCCCTATGGTATGTCAGTCAGAATACCCATGCTAACAGGGTAATGTTAGTCTTTGTGCACATCGTATCTGAACCCTAGTTGGTCGAGGGAGTCACCAACCTGTGTGGACTGATCATCCCACAGTACGGAGCCTCATGCTCATTGCATTTTGATTTTCTGACGAATTTTACCATATGATATTCTTGTTATGGCTTATTTGAGAAACCTTTTTATAAGAACCTAAAGCCATACTTGTATATATATTTCTCATTGTTGTATTATCTCGTGTGTGTATATTGAACGTTATCTACTCACTGAGTTGTTAAACTCACACTCTCATTATTTATCATTTTCAGGCTTATAGCTTGATAGCAGGTCACTTTTGTTGGACCTTCAAAACTTGCTCTTTTGGTTGTAATCCGTGCATTTTCCTTTATGTCTAATTAGTGCTCCAAAACTATAAAATTATATTAACTCTTGTATTAAGACAATTCAATTATATTATGAAGTTGATTTTGTTATTAATGCTGCGTTGAACTCTGATTGAGTTAGGATAAATTTGTATGTAAGTTTGGGTTCGCATAGGTATGGAACCTTGGAGGGAAACCTTACCTATGTGCCGGTCATGGATCCGGGATTCGGGTCGTGACAGTTAACCTCATATGATATCTTAATTATCTAAGAATTTCAATTAGGTCACCTTACAATTACATTTTAAATTTAATTAGAGGAAAGTTACTCATTTTTTTAGCTAAAATAACATCATTAAGGTTTGGAGAATATAAAATTAAAAATCTTATCTTACCATCATATTCAACACAAACCATTACAAATAGTGCATCCTATTTTGATTAAAACTCAGCCTTCTACACTTAAACAACAGTACTTATGGAAATGCTTAATATGTATATAAAGACAAGTTCACGAATCAATCCAATCCATTCAAGTTATTTTATATGTAAATCATGCCCGACTTCGGATTGAAACGCTGAACTCATAACTCTAATCTTTCAAAAGGATTTGGGTTGTATTTACAGGTCTGAGTTCATATTTGCTAGCCATGATTGTTCATTGGAATCCTTTTCCATCAAATAAATCAACATGTCATCCACCGTACGTATCTTCAATTGGATGTCCTATTGCTGATAATTGATCACAATGAGCCTTACATATTCGAGAATATTCAGAAATGCTACGAGAGCCCCGTCTCATGAGATAAAGTTCATCTTTAATTCGAAGTTCATGGACCTTAGATTTGTGGTTGAAGGTGGTTTCAAGAAAGTTCCGGACATCTCTTGATGTTGTAAAGCCGATAGTAATAAAAAGAGCTTCTTCTATGAGAGAAGAAAGCAGAAGGCTCATGACAAGCTGATCTAGTTTCTTCCACATGTTGTGAGCTGCAAGATCAGAGGCAGCAGAGAGCATTGTTGTTGAGCCATCAACTGCAGTAAAGGGACCGCTTGACTGCGCCAAAGAAGAAAATTGGTGGAGGATACTTTGATAGTAACCATGTGAACCATGGTGTTGAAGGATAGAGTAGAAGAAGAATTTTCTGAGGCCATAGGATCGGATGGAGGTTAATCTTATGGCTCTGATACCATGTAAGGTTTTGTAAACCAATAATTATCAACCACACCTTGCACATGGTGTTGGAATATTATTATATAGGGAAGTTTTACAACAGAGAGGAAGAGAAATAAGGAAATAGATGTTACATGATATACACTATATTATAATTAGAATTAATCAATTCTTGGACAGACGCTGCACAATTAACTGTAAGGCAATCAAATGGCATGATTTTCTCCTTAATGCTTGGAAGGATTCTCTCCTGGATTGTCTGCAGAAGATGAGATTGTGCTAGCGCCAATAACATATACACCTTAAACGTTACAGCATGAACAGGATTTTATACCCAATACAGCAAACAAATTTAATCAAATCATAAATTTACTGGAACGACCACAAACAGATTGAAATGTTAATGGCAGACACCATTCTTTGCTTGCTTGATGGCATCTTGAAGTTGCCTCCAAACAGCTACCTCATAATGTATCATGCACAATTATATGATACTCACATTGGTGAAATCCTGAGCTAGAAATCCTGAGCTAGATATGCCCTCAGAATCTCAAGGGGACTCATGATCAACAAGTTCCGCTAGTCATTCTATAGGATGGTGCAGTGATGCCAACGAAAAAACTATCATGACATTTAATTAAAACTTGAAGGCTCATAGCCCCTCTTCATTTCAATCCCCACCTGGGAAAAGAAAGGCAGAACAAACTAGTTCATTGCATTACCAACAACGTGGATCCCTGAGATGCTTGAAAAGCGAAGGGGTAAAATTGCATCTTTATTTCTTAATGAAAATGTATTTTCTCATTTTACCTCTTTCTCGTATCATCAGGAGAGAGCAGGGATGCTGAGGGATCCAATGTTCAGTACTCTAGGCAATATCTGTGATAGCCCATAACAAGGATCAATAAAGCCAAAACATGATAACCTGAAGAAAATAGTTCCCAAATTGGTTTCAGAAGACTTCACCTTTCCTAATCGGGCATTTATCTTTAAAGGCACGATATCATCAGCTCGCGTCACACCTAAATTTACAATTGCTGTAGCAGCACCTGCCTCGTGAGCAGCCCTGTTCAATATCAAAAGCCTTGTCAACTGAAGCTTAAGCAGTCTTAAAAACACCATGCTTCGGTTGCTTCATTGTCAGTTGTGTTTTAGTTGGGTACAGTGATAAAGAAAAAGGTTAAGAAATCCCAGATTCCACTTCAACTTCAAGCATTAATTCCATGCACGCATGAAATTAAGGATGTCTTGATTCAAGCTATAGTCTTTATCTATGTGCATGTGGCAACATTTATTCATCCCTTTGATGGAGTCGACATCAATGTCAACCTTAAATGAACTTATAATGCTTCAGGGATGAAAATGACCATCGACTTAATTGCAGCCTTCAGAGGATGCAGGCTTACATTCAGTTACTACTGTTCACAGTTAATGATGTATTGTTCACTGCATGGAGACATGCATGGCAGTTATTATCCTCAGTCCTATTCTCATCGTCAATTAGTGAATTTTCTTGATTATAAACATTGAGTTTAGATTTTGAGAGACTTCATTTATTTCCAGATCAAAAGGAAGAAAAAGAAACAAAGAAGCTGTAAACTAAGACATAAATTTTCCAGGGAAGAAGGTATCTCTGATCATAACCCTGTTATGCAATCAAAATTTGTCATCTCCCATCATAGAGAAATGAACAAAAAATGCATTTACCTGACAAGTCTAAAAGCAGACATGGTCATTAGAGATGATCCTAGTACAAGGAAAGCATCACACCCTTTCGCAGCTTCCATTGCCTTGTCTGCTCTATCCTTGGGGACATTATCGCCGAAGAAAACAACCTTAAGGATTAGCAGATTACCATGTTCAGAACCAATATTTCAAAAGGTGCTTTAGCTCAGCTATTGTTGTATCATACATGAGTGCATTTGCTTGAATAAAAATGATTATATGTGCGCTGCATACATGCCCACATTTCATTTTGTGAACTGAAGAAACTGTCATAGCCCCTATATATGAATGAGCAAACACTGCAACTTCTTTGTTAAATAATACAAAGTTAATCCATGCAATCAGCAAGAAAGCCTTCCATGAGAAGTCATCATTGATATTTCCAGAGGTTATAGTAATGAGATTTAGAGCAGATGAACTCAAAATATGACCACTTTCTCAAAAAAGAAAAGCCTAGGAACATTTTGTATCATCCATGTGATATTTTTAGTTTTTTCACACCATGAACCTTCTTCTACTGAACAATTCAGAGACAGCTATAAACTACTGAACAATTCAGAGACAGCTATAAAATAAAATTACTGGATTTTGTAACAACCTATACTAGGCACTTAATGCACAAGTATATGAAATTCAATATGAAAGAAAGACTATAAAATGATGTGAAGAAGTGAATACTTGAAATACTGATAGAAACTCATATTATAATGGCATATTCACCTTGGGTGCACAGTGTATAAGATAATTCAATCATGTAAATGAATTCTGTTTTCACATGTATTACCATCTGTTAACAGTGAAATAGCAAAGCAACAACTACATGGTCACAAATATATGCCCCATCTTAAAACCATGCATAATGCATGTGCTACCTGATATCAGAAAAGTTAACAAGCTTACAGACCATCACGTCCATTCAATGATAACTTTCTACGAACATTAGACAAAGCCATTCAATGACAACTTTCTATGAACATTAGACAATGCCACTCTTAGCATTTTCAATGCATGTCTACCTTATTTTCAGGACTTAAATTTCCTTTTAACATCTTATAGCACTTGATGAAATCCAGTCATGAATAACAACAATTTCAACACACTTGGAGAGTTGTACTCTTCTCTCTCACACACATAAACATGGGACCCACCATGAAAATTATCCACGGACCCCACCTTCATTGAGAAAGGGGAGTACAACCTATTGAGAAAGGGGAGTACAACCTCAGGTGTATTAAATAATTTCCCAGTATCCTGATATTCCATGTACTTATGGCACTATACCAGTCTTTTATGACCACATTGTTCCGCAACATCTACACAGTTGAAGATACATCAGGTCATCTAGTCACCCAGTCAAAAAGAGTGATAACTAAAATATGGATATGGATATTGATTGCATATATCAATTATAGTAAACATAAGCAGTTACTGAAATAAGAAAAAGCAAAAACATTTGTTTTGGAATCAGAATTTAAAAGCCTCTAAAGATATAGCAGCTGAAAATTATAAACCAGTACAAGAAAATATTACATCAGGTTTGAGCACTCCATTGCATTTGGGGCATGCAGGTATGTGGTAATCCTCCTCCCAGAATTTCTCATCAATCTCAATATCACCATCAGGCCTTTGCTTCATGCCAAAGCTCTTCTCCGATCCAGGACTTCCATTATCCAAAGTTTCAATTGCTTCTGCCCACTACATGATTATTTTCTCAAACAGCCTTAGCACAACATAAATAACATTCCAGATGAAAAAATGAATTTGCAGCCAGGTTAAAAAAGGATTAAGTAGTTGAAAGAAAAAAAAAGGAAAGAAAGCCATTCAAGGAAAACAGGCAATTCAAAGGTGATTTTTGCATGTAACCTTGCCCAACCATTTTCACATAATTTAAGAAATGCAAAATATTTTCTATGATGGGGTTTTAGCTCCTCCTATTCATCCCTTTTATAGGCACCTTTTAAATGGGTATCCTCTCCCTCTCCATCACCTCGCCAATAAAAGGGATGGACACTGCTCCCTCATCGTCCCTGAAAATCCTTTTTGGCATTTGAGAAATATCTTTAAAACCCTTCAAAAGTTTGATTAACTGGATCCCTTATCACAATTTTTATTGGACAGAACCTCAAGTCCCTCGTTCAAGCCCTTCATTTTTAGATTCTTATGTTTCCAATCCATGTTCTAACAGCCATTTCTGACAATTTTACATGATTCTGAGGCCCCAAACCTTTGAAAAAATGGCATGCCTATGTTAACACCTCATTTATCTATACCCTCTTAACTCAAAGTGTACAGCATTTACTTATGTCAATCTCTCGGAACTAAAGCTCGTACGTGAAATCCATTTGGCATTTGAGAATTCTCTTTAAACCTCCTCTGAGATTTTAGTAACTGGATACCTTATCACAATTTCTATCAGCTAGAACCTCAATTACCTCATTGAAGCCCTACATTCTTAGATTCATACATTTCCAATCCACATTCTAAAAGCCATTTCTAACATTTTTAATTGAATATGAGGCTCCTGACCTAATAGCAATGGTATGCCTATGTTAAGACCTCATTTATCTAACTTAGTCATATCTCCAAAAGTGTTCGGCTGTACCCATATGTCATTCTCTCTGAACCGAAGCTAGCTCATGAACTTACCTCTTAAGCTTTGATGACATGATGGTGTATAACACATTAGAGTCTGGATATTTCCTACCTAGCAACAGCAAATTGTACAAAACCAACCTTTGGATTGAGGGCCTTCAGTTGATCTTGAAATGAACTCCGTGGAAAGGAAAAGTTGCAATCTAGACAAGTCACAGAGTATACCGTTCCATGTATTTCAAGTGGGTTGCTCCCAGCACGATGGTGCAGTCTGGAACAGTATTTTGATAAAGTTTGTTAACATAGCACTTGTCTATGGCTGCATGAGACCCTCATAGTTTCTCGAAAAAAAAGGAGTGGTATGAACAGCTAGTTACCTATCAACATTTTGTGTAATCATAAAATCAACCCGCCCAGCTTTTTCTAAAGATGCCAAAGCAAAATGGGCTGCACTAGGTTCTGCAGCATGAAACCGTCTCCATCCAGCATAGCTCCTAGCCCAATATCGCCTACGTGTTCTACTTGAACGGACAAACTCCTGTTCATAGAGAGATGCAAGTATATGTTAACAATGTAAACTTTTGTTGCCTTGGAAAACAATTATACCAATCTTTGGAAAGAACAGGGTGAAAATACAATACAAAAGATTTCCTTGGTAGAAGAAAGAAGAGGTACTGAACAAGCTCCAGCTTCCATGATAAAAATCTTTTTAATTTTTTTACAACTAAATGGGCTCTAACAATGCTAATCATAGGATCAAGTAACATGTACCAGCTGCATTCCTTTTAGTGAACTAAAATCCAATAGGCATCTAAAATATATATGAGGCAAGTGCCAGTCTACAAGGAAGATAGTCTCATTGAACAAAAGTTTAGGAAATAATGTACTGCATTGTCCCTCAGCTGCAAACATGAATCTAAATATTCTAAAATAAGATATAGAACTCATCTATTTGCAAATGGCTTCCACATCAATGAATTCAACCTTATATTGAATAAACAGTTTGAATTACTCTAAAATTTTCTCTCATAGCTATTGCATGAAAGAAAAAGGGAAAAAAGAACAGACATTGATATACCTAATCTCTTCTCTGTCATGCCATTATCTAACTGGCAGAGATTAATTGATCCATAAAGTTAAGGATTTAGATTTTTCTATTATGATAATCAACTCAGCGAATTCCCAATCATCTATTCATGAATTGGTCTACTCTTTTTATTGTCATTTTTGTTCAGAGACTGATACAGTCATCATGTGAGATTAGCTAAGTAAGCCCTAGTCAAATTGTGCTGGCAGAAGCTGCTATTTTCTAAAACTTTTAGTCTAAATAGAAGATCATCTATCCTGCCATAGATTGATGCTCTAGCACAGTGCTTAATTCCTGGAGAACTGAAGCTTTATTAGAAGGCCATTACAGATGGCAATCTTGAAATTTAGTAGCTTTCCTGTGTTTCGGTTCTGATAACCTTGAACATATTTAAACACTTATCAATGTTGAAGAAATGTTGAAGAAACAAGATATCTGACAACCTGCCTTCAGATCACCTGATGGGTAATAGGTCTGAAACCAGAACTGTAGGCTCCATTTGGACTGCAGCAGCATAAAATTCCATATCATTATACATCAGTTTGGCCCCACCAAGAAAATTCAACAAAAATGCTTTTAGAGACAAAACATCACTTGTTACCCATAGATTGGATAACCAGTTTGAACATTACCAATGCATAAGCAAATAGAAGGGAAAAAGAACAAGATCATCATATACTCAACAGAGGGGAAGAGTAGACAACTATAGATCAAAGCAGGCTCCAGCCACTTGTATCAATGTGATCGATGAACCATATGCAATCTTTGCCTTTCCCCACTGATGGCTATCTAATACCAAACATGCAGCCCAGTTCACATGAAGTGCAAGCGGAAATGAACAATTTACAAAACCATCCACAGTGAAGGAGTTCTTGTGCATCCTAAATATTAATGTGGACGTAGAAAATAAGATTCATCAATGAATCACAACATGCCATGGCATTATACCAGACAAACATGGGCACAAATTGAGTGAGAGAATAAATTCAATGCAAACATCAAAAAACTTGAATTCAGCCATCATCAACGATAGTTGCCACAATTTCAAAGCAGGAAGTTATTGACCACTAGCAGCTTGAGCAAACTTGCAAGGAGTTCATTCAGTTATTATTATTAAAAATGCACTGCTTACTGATATATTAAAAGTGCAAAAAAAAAATCTTGTAGATATGATAGACTTGTAAGACAGTATTAAGCTTATTGAACAGTATAGAGAAGAGATAAAACCTTCTATAATCAGGAATTCCACATTCTGTACTAATCCCAGCTCCAGTCAAAACCACTAATTTGGTGCTGTACAAAGCAAAAATAAATAAAAATATCACATTTTGTTACAAAACAGACATAGCTAATCGAAGAAATGAAACAATTTTGCTCAACAAAGAAAAAAAGAAGAAAAGAAACAGCTTCTTTGAGATTGCTCAAACCTTTGATCAAAAAACTGGTACAAAAGATCAACATCTCTATCACTTGGAGGATCTGAATCAGGAACTGTCTTCTTGTCTTTCAAAATTTTTGAAGAGACTTTTTCTTGGTTTCCAAATGCGTTCCCAGCAGGCAGTGAAATACGGTATGATGTTTGTACAAATCTTACAGCAGAGCCTTGAAAAGAAACAACCCTTTTGCCTCTTCTCAATGGCATACAATTCTTGTTGCTCAATTGAACAGAATCTACAAAAACAAGGTCGAGAACAGTACTTCAAAATCAAGGAATATCAATCATAAGAAAATCCCATTTGAGACAAATGAACGTAAGGCAGTTCTGTGATAAGAGAGAGAAAAAATAACCCAATCAAATTCAATACGAAACAACAACCCACTTGCCTTTCATTACATTTCCAAGAACCCTTCTTGCAGTTCTTAAAGTCTGCTGCAAATTCAAATGAAAAATTCAAACTTGAAACAAAAAGATTGAGACTTTGATTCTTTGATGATGAGAAAGAGAGACAGGAAAAAAGAAAGAAAAGATAACTTACAAAGAAGTGCGTGTGCAAAAGCATGGTGATTGTGTAAAAAAACTACTTTGGCCTATTATTATTATTTTTTATTTGCAAGAGAAATTCTTGGTCTTGGAGGGTATTTATGTGGTTGGTCTTAGCATTGGAAGCTCCGGTAATGGAGGCTGTTGTTTTGGATATGTTGTCTTAGAAGTTTGTCTATTTGTAACTTGTGTTCTTCCACGTTTATCACTTCTTTGCCGTTTATGTACACCTCTGCAGTCTGAATTTTCGTCAGTGAGATGAGATTTGCCGATTAAATTTTTTTTTCTTGCTAAATTGCTGATAGAAAAATTTCTTTGCCAAATTGTTTTGATTTTTGAACGTCAACGAAATATCTTCTTCGAAGGTTCTGTGATTTTTGCAATTCAATTTTTTTCCTTAGCAACAGTAAATGGATATCATCAGATGTTTCCCAGCGTCAAAACCGTACAAAATAGATAAATGTCGAGATCAACAGACAACATGCATCATAAAGATTTTTGGTTATTTTAAATATAGAGGTCGAATTATTTTTTATTTTTTTTCTAAGAAACTCCAACAATCTTTACCTCAGGATATTCATCATCCCTCCACCATTGAATGGAGGACTGATTTGGTGGCTGAACGTTGACAGCCAGCTGTGAATAACACAACTATACAGTGAGAATAAAAAAAAATTAGAAAGTTAAGTGCAAGATAACATTTTTCAAACAACTTATTTAACAAAAATTATTGATTGGGATCAATTGAAATCAGAATTCCATCGCTGTAATTCCTTCTCTAAATATTTTTTTATTTTTTTAATATATTAAAATAGTATTTTTATGTTTATTTTTATTTTTATTTTTGAACATAAATATATTAAAATTATATGAAAAGAAAAGAAAAAATTAAAACACAAAAATAAAGTGACTCTTAATTGTATACTACCACTGTTAGTCCCAAAAAAATAGTGGTGGAGTTCTTCAAAAACTCATTCAAGAATGATATTTGTGTCGAAGATAGGATTATCCAAACAAGAACATGATTACATTTTAATTCATAACCAATTTTCATAGTCTTTCTTTCCTTAATTTTAAACAAATTATTTGCAAATCTTTCTCACAGCCATCTCCCCTACAATTCGAATCTAAGTATTATAAAGATCCAAAAAGTTTGGAGTTGGGTTTGAGGTCATATAAAGCACAACCACAGTCCACTTAAACCTTCCTCTATCAGGCTCCGTTTATTTATTTATGTGATGCGGTGCGGTGAGTTCTGACAGGCTTCCATTACTGAGATATTATTAAAGATACCATCTTTAACTGAAACGGGTGTTTTGATATGAAAAGGGTTTTAAGAATTTACTGCCATTTGTTTGGAAATTCTAGTTTTTGACTGTTTGGGGTTTTGTTCTTCACTACAGATGGTCTCATATGTTTTTTTAGTGATTTGGACATGTAAAGGTTTTTGCTTTGTTTGTGTAATTCTTAAGTGTTGGGAATTTCGACCGGTGATGTTCTGATACTTGCTCATAGGAGAGCCAAGCACACTGACACAATATTTAACGTGGTTCGGCAAAATCGCCTACATCCACGGGAGAAGTCAATATATTTAGAGATAGAGAAAGAATACAAAACAAATACATGGAGGAGGAGGATTACACCCTCTCATACTCAACTCTCAACTCTCTTTGCTGCACTTGCAGCTGCTGCAATGGCAGCAAGGCTGCTGCCATTGCAGCTCTCTCTTCCTCTCTACTCTCTTCACATTTTCATAATTCTCTTCACTCGTTTTGCTCTCTTGCATATGCCTCTATTTATAGGCATTCATGGAGGTTTTTCTTCAACAAAGGTGGCTGCCAACTCCAACTCTTCTTCAACAATGGTGGCTGCCAACCTTTGACATCTTGGATGAGTGCACATGGTTGGTGCAATAGCAAATGGTTGTTGCACATTAATGGCAACCAACCTAACATTAAGTTGATTTCAGTCCTGGTCGTGTAACTAGAAAAGGTCTCTGCAACTGCAATTTGAGATGACAAGACTCCTTTTTTATTTGATTTGAGTTGTGATGAAGTTATTATAGTCTTTGTATTGGCTATTTTGACCTGTTAAGAATCTGATAATGCTTTAGATTTTGTGGTTGCTGTTAATGTTCATTGATGTGGAAACTTTTGGTCACTAATTTTGTGTTTATTGTTCCAAGGCACCAATTATTGTTTGTGGATGAATTACGCTTACAAGTCTTTTACTTTTTAATTGAACTGCACACGCTGTGACTCGTTCATTTGATAGTTGAACATGGGATGTGTTGCGTTCCATTAGCATGTTCTAACGATTTCTTCCCTACTTTTTTTGGGGGCGAGGAAGAGATTCAAAGTGCCCATTGTCATCAATTGCTCGAAATCCTCTCGATGAAACAGCCTTGGTTTACTTTACAGTAGAGTTTGCTAACTTAGAACTGCAATTTTATTGGTCAATCTGATGTTTCTAGAATCTCATGTGATTTCAGACCTTTCCCTGTTGCACAGTTCCCTCGTGACAGCAATTACATGGAAATTTACAGATTTTTGGTTCACATCTGATGCTTTAAATTAATTTGTTAAAAACTTGACAGCAGACTGTATATTTTTGAGGCCTGGATGGCACTAGCTACGCCTCTTGTAATTCTAGCCTGCCCTATTTCATGTACATCGAGTTAAGATTTTCCTTTTTCATAATTTTTTAGAATAAACTTTTCATTTTGGCAGTGGGAATAATTTTGTTGCAAGAGTAGAATGATTATTAGTTGATTGTACAAATAGCTTATGTGTCTCGTCTTTTAGAAAGAAATTATCCTGCAATTTCAGACCTTGATAACTCAAGCGGGTACTCAAACTCGTCTTTGACTGTCTACTAGAAAGCTTAGCTCATAATACTTTTCTTAATTACACAGGTTTGACACAAGTCACAGCTTTAAATTAGTCCTTGTGCTTCACAGGAGTTAGTAGTTTGTTAACCAGTCTGGCATTCGATTTTTCTTGATGAACAAATTTGTCACTTTTGGCCTACTTGTTTTGAAGAAAGTATTGAATAGGAGAAAAAGATGAAGATTTAAGCCTGATCTACATGACTATTAAGTGAATCACTTAGGGATAGTTAATTGACTTCTTTGACCTTTAGAGAAGTATTTCTTTACTGGATTTTAGCTTGTGCAGCTTTTCTTGTCTCCCTGTGAGTCCCGTTGCATATGATTGTTTACAGCCTTGTAGATTGTTTACAGCCTTGTAGATTGTTTAGCTTTGACCTGTTCGTCACATAGTAGCTGCAAGCTGCAGCTTTCAATAGTATTCATGGTAAAGAAGGACAACAGGCCTGACTGATTTATTGCACTGGTTGTAGCTTCAAAAAACTTTAAGCTTTCTAAAGTGAAATGTTCTGCGAATCCATCTATTTTTTCACCTTCATTCAGCATTTTTATGATGTATTGCAGTGTTGTGTGTTGATTTACGCAAAAGATGAATTTAGTCCCAAACTTGTTGTTTTAATAGAAATGAAAGATGATGAACTATTTTTTTTATCATGATAGCATCGTCTAACAAGTGCAAAAAGGCAATTGAAGTGTTATACTGATTGAGGATTGGAGCAATGCTTGTGTATTTGGGATAGAAATGACATGGTGAAAAGCCAGGGTGATTCTTCCAAGACTTGGAAGGCAAACTCTTACTGCACCATGACTAATTAGATAGAAACAGTGAACCCGACATTGTATTGAGAGCTTCACCAGCTTTTCTTCTGTCGCGTCCAATTACGCTTGGAGAATGCTTATGCTGTAAAAGAAGAAAAGGGGAACAAATACCATGCTCTGAAATACAAAGTTGGAGTTAATTCTAGTAGCTGGAGAAACTGGAGTTTGTTTTCCATTTATTTTGTAATTGATTTATCAGAAGATGCATTCCTCCATGGGGAGAAAGCTTATGCAGGTTGATTCTGTTGCTATACAGAGTAGTTTGTATCATGCAAAGTCTACTAAGTTATTGCTGCTGTGATATGGTGAATCACCCAAACGTTATGAGACATGCTTGATTTGTTGTTTATGTTTTATCTTGAAAACCAATTTTGATCTTACGTGCTAGCTGTTCTCCCGTCTATGTTATAATATCAACAGAGTAAATCTTATTTTATTTAAAATTATAATTTATATTTAAATTAATTTATTAAAAATCTAATAAATTACATACACATAAAAATTATTATTAAAAAATTAAAATAAAATAATTAATTAATTAATTATGATTTTATTGTATAATTTATATTTAAATTAATTTATTAAAAATCTAATAAATTACATACACATAAAAATTATTATTAAAAAATCAAAATAAAATAATTAATTAAATATGATTTTATTATAAATAAATTTTAAAAATTAAATTCCAGAATATAATTAGTATAAAATATTATAATTTTAGACTTATAAATATTCACAGGTTTGATTGAAAACATTTCTAAAATTAGTTTAAAATAATTTGTGATGTTATTTAAAAGATAACTTGATTTTTTATAATTTATAAAAATTTTAAGTTTTTCTATAAAAGAAAAAAATTATACTTCTTATTTCTAAAAGTGTATAGAATATGATACAAAAATATCTAAATACAGAAAAAAGGAATTAATAATTAAATATATAACAATTTTTTTTTTTGAAAAAAGTTGAAATTTATCATTCATAATTCATATAAATTATCGTTAGAAATCAAATATTTAAAAAGATAGTTTATCATAATACAATCTTAAAATAATTATTTAAAACTGAAAAATACATTTGCAACTTTTGTATAACCCTGAATAATCATAAATATATTTAATGAGGTACTTAGCACTCAAAAAAATAAATTAAAATCTATAGTTTCCACTGCAGGGATGTATTTCAGAAAACTCAAAAACCCAGCCATAGCTAAAAATTTCATAAAAGCATAATATTTATAATTTCTTACGAGACCACATCCTTTATAGACCTTAGCTTTTGCAGTGTCTTCTTGTTTTCTGGTCCATGCAGCCTAATAATTTTATTCCGTAGATTTTTCAGGTGTGACTTTCAGCTTGTTCATTTTATAGAGTCCAAATCTAGATGGTCACGAGTCCAATTTTATTTTTTATTTTTAATATATATATATATATATAGAGACTTTTATGATGTATTTTTGTATATAAAAAAATAAAGAGGGATTAAAAAAAAATTCACAATAATTTGTTTATTGGTGAACAACAGAGTGAAAAACAATATTTTCCCCATGACTTTTAGATTATTACTTAATAATCCCTACATAACGGTGGAGTTATGATGTCATAAATCTCCTACGCATTCATCATTTACTTGTAGAAGCCTTTGCACGCACTTTGCAGCCAACAAAAAGAAGAACCTCTCCTCTGTAGTCCTTCTAGGTTCTCTTTATCTTCTCACATTCCAAAAATAACTGAGCTTTTACGGGCAATTATGTGGTTGGTGAAATGAGAGATGCCAAATGTTGAAAATATGCTTCCATTAAGATGTGTATATATGGTCAACATTCAGGCCAAATGGATAGTGACAATCCTATCAATCAGTCCTCCTATTCTGGGGTTAAGGCTTTGGATTACAGAAGCTGGCTGGAGACATTTTCTCCATACACCAAAAATGCTTTCCAAGTCACCATCTTTCCTTCTCTTTCTTCAACTAACAACAGAAACTTTTCTGCATCCCTTTTTCCTGCTGTAGAAACCCCATTTTGGTTGCCTTTTCAGGTTCTTTAAAAGCATCAGAAGCCAGAGAGTGTTTCAGAGGAATATAACTCAGCTGCGTTTTTTACCATCAGGTTCTTCAACACAATATCAGATCTTGCCACTATCGGGACCATTGATCAGTTTTTGAGAAAGTCTTCTGATAAGGTAACATGTGACATTTTGTTCGTGTTATGAACAATAGTTTTGTATGTAATCCAAAAGAGGCAGAAAATACGTTGGTAGGGCAGGGTAGAATGGGATCGCAGCTTTTCTTGCATTAGCATTCGTTCTTATGCCTGTGAAATCATAGTTTCGCTTCCATTCGAATATTTACATAACAATGTCTTTCCAACATCCATTGAGAAACTCCTCATTGGGAGCTTCCTTATCATCTGCACTCCCAGAAAAAATATCAGATGATCCATCGACAAATAAAACTCCTCAGAGTACTGTCACGTGCGCCTACCATGCTTATGTTGCAGGTTATTGGCGTACTATCACAGTTTTTTGGTGCAAGAACCTTATGAATCACACCCTCAACCTCATTATCAATAATCTTGAAGGTGAAGCTTGTTACAATTGCAAGATTGACCTTAAGCCTTGGCTTTTTTGGAGCAAAAAAGGGGGCAAGTCCTTTGAGCTCGAAGGGTGCCAAGTAGATATACATTGGGATTTCCGATCAGCTAAATTTTCCGGGAGTCCTGAGCCGGCTAGCGATTATTATGTTGCTATAGTTTCAGATGAAGAGGTTGTTTTGTTGTTGGGAGATTACAAGAAAAAGGCTTACAAGAGAACGAAAGCAAGACCGGCTCTCGTTGAGGCTATCCTATATTTGAAGAAAGAAAATGTATTTCACAGGAAAACCTTCTCAACCAGAGCTAAATTCGACGAAAGGAAAAATGAACATGATATTATTGTAGAGAGTTCAGCAGGAGGATCAAGAGACCCTGAGATGTGGATTAGCATAGATGGAATCGTTGTGATTCATGTTATGAATTTACAGTGGAAATTCAGAGGGAACCAAACTGTGATGTTGAGCAGGCAACCAGTTCAAGTGTTCTGGGATGTCCATGATTGGCTGTTTAGTACCCCTGGCACTGGCCATGGCTTGTTCATATTCAAACCAGGGGTTCCAGAACCAGAAGATGACAAGGATGGCAGCAGTTATGGTGGGCAGAGTGATACTAGTGATGGGAGTATGTACTTTTCTACCAGGAGTCTCTCAGCAACAGCAGAATTCTGCCTTTTCCTTTATGCCTGGAAGATTGAGTAAGGTTTGTGGTATTCTATGGAAATGGCTAAGTGCATCATTCGCAGGCATTCTTATGGCTAGAACTTTCCCTGCCAGTAGAAATATAACCTGTAAAGTAGGTTATCGGTTATCTCCCTGGTCTGAGCCCTTCATGGATGTATATCAGATCCATTACATTTTCCATGCCATTGTGGAAGCATAGTTGATAATGTCAACTGTAGTTTTGTCCAGTACAATTCTTTACATAGATCTTGAATTCATTTATTCCTCAAATTGATCTTTTACTTTACTGGAGTAACTTGTGCAATAGACGCAATTCCAAATCCATGGGTTCATAGCTCTAACCAGGCAACATTTTTCAGGGAATCAACAGGTCTCATGATCTGTGCAGCAACTTTTCATATTTCCATTAGTTCATTCAAAGCCTCCAGTAATAAAAGAATTTATCGCCAACGAGCTTGTAGGTCAACCAGCTTCCATTTCCCCCTTCCCCCTAGAGGTATGAGGTTTGAGCCTGTCACTTGTCAACGTAAAAATATTAAAAATTATTCAATAAGCTAAATCACTCAGGATATTGCTTCCCCTTCAGTTATAGTTAATATAAAGCATTCAAGATAGAAATCGCATAAAAATCTGAAGTGTTCCTTTGGAGGGTATTATTAAACACTAAAGAGAATAAGAGAATCTGAGTGCTTGTTTCAAGACCACGCCAATCATCCTCGAACACAGATGGGTGTTGTTGCAGGGTTTGGTGCTCAACACAGATATCAGAATATCCCACTGCAAACGGACAGTCATTCTTGTACATAAATATACCAGGATCAGAAGGCAAATTGCTTGGCATTTGGCAAACAAGTAAAGAGATCATCTATTTAGGCAATTCACACAACTTTTAATTTAAGCAGGAACAATCATAAGCATCAATATACCGAGGAGCTTGCGTATTTTTGTTGAACATATGCTGTCCTTAAAATTTACCTGCAATTGTAGAATGGACATTCATGCAGACGCAAGCTAAACTTTTAATTAATGCCATTATGCAATCCAGTCAAACCCATGTTGTTCTTGGAAAGAACCAGAAAAGAGATTATCAATAGGATTGAAATTCTTCGATTTATTTCATTTGGTTGGAGGTGAATTTTTATAGGCTCACCTTCGAACATTTGTTAAATGTTATTGCATTAGTCAATAATGAATATCCTGGGAAATTAAGGAGGATGGGCATGATGAGCTGCAGAAATGCGAAGCTGTGTTAGAGCTTGCTTCAGATAGAAATTGAGGCCAGCAGCGATGGAAATCGAAACAAGATTCAGACATATCTTTCAGGTCTGTCCCTCATCAACCCTATAATGCAGACACAGGCGCAGGATAGCCAAAATGTACTGAGCTTGCTTCAGATGGTTAAGAATTTAAGCAGCTAGAACCGTTCATTTTCCACTCTCATGATGCCCCGTCCTAATCTTTCTTTAGACAAATAAACGAGCATCAGATATGGTCAAGAAAGCTCTCTTCTTCCTTCATGAACCGACAAAGCAATGACATTTTTGAGAAAACCTGATAATGGTAGTATTCAAGCGTGATGTAGTTTATTTATTTATATATGAGCTCCATAATTTAAACCTTCCATTTGCATATAATTTTTAGTTTGACACATGTTCTATTATATTTTTTTTATGTTTTTTGCATTTATATTTTTAAATATAATATATAAGCGGAGTTATTTTGACCTTTTCAATAAGTAAAGATTTATCTGGTCAAATTATTTGTAAAAGGTTTTATTTGATCAAAGTTTAAACATTTAGGGACTGAAAAAAATAATTTTATTAGTTTATTTGATATTCAAAGGGGGGAAATTGACATAATAAAAACCTTAAGAGAAAACGCTGAATTCATCCCAATCCTTAGGGATATAAATTGAAATTAACTCAAATTTAAATGGCTAGGATTACATCCATCCATCCATTGACTTGGGGTTAAACCCGCAGGCACTCAACTCGGCACCTCTTGGGCGTTTTCTTCACCCTTGATCTTGTTGTCAAGAGCTTGCCAACAAACAGTGTAAGTTGTTATCATTTGCTTTGTCTTCGAATCCCACTATTCTTTCTGCCATCCTTACATCTTCCTTTGATTTGTTAGTTTCAATGGTTTCTTTTCTGTTCATGGAAATGTCTGGTTTCTTTCAAGTCTTTAGGAATTCTTATCAGTTTCTGTTACCAACGGAAGAAGGAGAAGAAGAGATTTGATTTGAGATTCAAATTAAATAACCATTACTGGATACGCACCGTTTCATTAAGTCAATTAAACTATATCGTTTTGTATTTCTCTTTAAACACTGCGTTTTGATCAAATGTAATAATTCCATCAGGGGCAGCTGAGGGTAGTCTTCAGCTATATATATACCTGCAACAGACTGCATGAATTTACACATTAAGAAAAATGAGAAATGAATGACTCTCCTGCAATTAAGGAATGTTAACAACCTTCCTTTTGTAACTTAGCTACCCATACCTTTACCATGTCTACACACTGAATCATGCCATTCTCCCCTGCTAAGTTTTCTCCCTACCCAAACTCACCAAGCAGAGCTAATATTGTTTGGATAACTGAACTTTGCATACGTAACAAGTGGTATTAGAGCTGCCAATCCACGGATTACAACCATGCCACCGGACACTAGAACCATTGAGATCAAACGCATGGAAGACGTCATCGCAGCAGTCAAGCAGGACAGTGGCCAGAAGTATGAACAACTAGTTGACATACTGAAGGGATAGAGTTTAAAGTTTGATCAAACCATTGAGAATCAGGGGACACAGATTAATTATATAAGGCACATGATAGGCACCATGGCACAACAAATAGAGTTTACCCTCTTGAAACTCTCTCAAGCTCCAGGAAGCTCTAGTTACAACACTGAGAGGCCAGTTCCAAGTCCAGAGGGAGCTGAATTCAGGGGCAAAGAGCCTCGTGAGGATAGAATGTTGACTTACAAGGTACACCGACCCAAACATTTTTTCCCCACTTTCAATGGGGAAGATGTGCACAAATGGCTTTTTAAATGCACACAATATTTTGAGATAGAGGAGGTTGCAGATTCAGAGAAATTACAAATTGCATCTTATTATCTTGATGGAGTTGCTCTTTATTGGCATCAAAACTTCCTTAAAAGTTTAGGACACCAAAAAAACCTCATGGGAAGATTACGTGGAAGCCATTTGCTACCGGTTTGGGGGCCAACAAGACCCTCTAGAGGAACTGATGGAATTGAAGCAACGGGGAGAGTTGGAGGAATACATCCAGGACTTCGATATTTTATGGAACAAGGTTGAAGTAAATGAGAAACAAGCCTTGGTTATCTTCCTAGGGGGACTGGAAATAAAGATTAAAAACACAGTCAAGATGTTCGAACCAAAAACCCTTAGACATGCATATAACCTGTCTCGACTACAATCCAATACACAAACATACAGGAGATCCCCAGCCTACGTCAGAAGACCACCCACTATTTCCCAACACTATCTTGTGCCAGCCATGACTACTTTTCCATCACATTCCACAACCAACAGTGCAAACCCTCATGTAGCTCCACAAAAACCCACTCCGACTCCATGGACTAATAATCCTGGCAGTAGCTACATAAAAACCTACACAAAACCCACCAAATCCATTCACAACTAAGACTTTGAGGATAGAAGACTAAAGGGGCTCTGTTTTTGGTGCGATGACAAGTTTGTGCTAGGACACCGATGTAAGAATAAAAGAGTGTATTCCCTTAGTATTCTGGAGGAAGAAGAGGGATTAATGGAGGAAGAGGTAACCGAAGAAAGAGTTATTGAAAGGGAACTCACACCCCACATTTCCTTAGATGCTTTGGAAGGAACCGTGAGATTAAACACTATGAAGGTCAATGGCAAAATAGATAAAACTACAGTCTGTCTTTTGATAGATTCAGGCAGCACCCACAATTTCCTAAACACCACCTTAGCCCTTAAACTACAACTCCAGCTAACAACCATAAAACCCATGATAGTGCAAGCAGCCAATGGGGAGAAGATGGTATGCAAATCCATGTGCAGGGGACTTGGGTGGAAAATGCAGGGAATAAATTTCCAAACAGATGTGTATATCATTGACCTTAGCAATTGCGAAATGGTATTGGGAATACAATAGCTATCTATGTTAGGTGACATCTTATGCAACTACAAACACCTATGGATGTCTTTTGATTGGCAGGGGAGAGAGTCTTACTTAAAGGAGAAAATCGACCCAAGTTCCAGACCATTGAGCTCAAACAGTTGAGTTTTTTGGTACGCAATTAGAGGTAAGTGGCCGATTACTTCTAATGTAGTCTCAGGACGGTTGAAGATGGGGAAGAAAAAGCAACAGGCACAAGAACAATTACTACCCTATTCCCAGACATCAAGGATACTGATATGTTAAGTCTTCTTCAATCCTACCAGGATTTATTCGATGAACCGAAAGGATTGCCACCACCTAGAGCTCACGACCA
>NW_011499886.1:1061945-1171811 GCF_000495115.2 Populus euphratica
TGGCAGCATTTCTAAACCTTTAACCAATCTATTGAGAAAGGAAGCCTTAGGGTGGAATGAGGAAGCTACACAGGCATTCACACTCTTGAAGAAACTAATGACAAGCACTCCCGTACTGGCTCTACCTGACTTCAATAAGCAGTTTGTAGTAGAAACCGATGCATCTCTAACAGGGGTCGGGGCAATACTAATGCAAGAAGGCCATCCAATTGCTTTCATAAGCAAATCATTGGGTCTAAAACAACAAATCATGTCTATATACGAGAGGGAAATACTGGCAATCCTACAAACAGTCACTAAATGGAAACATTATTTGTGGGGAAGACATTTTCACATCCGGACGGATCACATAAGCCTTAAATACCTCCTACATCAGAAACTAACAACTCCTGCCCAGCATGTATGGTTGGTCAAATTCTTGGGTTATGACTATGACATAAAATACAAGCAAGGGAAGGAGAATGTTCCTGTATATGCACTCTCCAGGATTCCGAGTAAAGAACTATATGCATTGACAACTTCAACAATTTCTACAACGATTATGCAGGAGATTGTGCAGTCATATGACAACGATCCCATCATCCAAACTCTCATTAATGAATTGCAGCAATCTCCAGCCTCTCATCCACACTATACGTGGGTTAATGGCCATCTTAACAGGAAGGGAAAGATAATGGTAGGCAATAATCAGGAACTACAGGGTAAGCTTATTTCTATGTTCCATAACTCAACAGTGGGGGGGCATTTCGGCATAATGGTTACTGCTAAGACAGTGGGAAGCTTATTCTATTGGAGAGGACAACAAAAACACATAAGGCAACATATCAGAGAATGCAATGTGTGTCAACGAAACAAACATGAAAATGTGGCTAGCCCAGGTCTTCTAAAGGCGGAGTGACAGAAGTTTTGAGGTGGAAGATTATGTTTATCTCAAGCTTCAACCCTACATACAACAATCTACAGCTGCTAGAGTTTCACACAAATTAGCTGTGAAATACTACGGTCCTTACCAGGTATTAGCAAAGGTGGGAACCGTGGCATATAAGCTCAATCTGCCATCATTTTCAATGATTCATCCAGTTTTCCACGTGTCTCAGCTCAAGAAGTATGTGGGCAACTAAATAGTGCAGTCGAACTTACCAGCACCACAACCAACACCTTACCTGCATCCAAGAGCCATATTAGACAGACGTTTAGCAAGAAAAAATCATAAAGCTACCACTCAAGTTCTAGTCCATTGGGAGGGGATACCTCCTGCTGATGCCACATGGGAATTCACTGAGGAATTAAGGATGAGGTTTCCCACTTTCAACCTTGAGGACAAGGTTGGATTCAAGGAGGGGCGATTGTTACCAACAAAAGAAGGAGAAGAAGAGATTGATTTGAGATTCAAATTAAACAACCATTACTGGATACGCACCGTTTCATTAAGTCAATTCAACTGCATCGTTTTGTATTTCTCTTTAAACACTGCGTTTTGATCAAATGTAATAATTCCATCAGGGGCAACTGAGGGTAGTCTTCAGCTATATATACCTGTAACAGACTGCATGAATTTGCACGTTAAGAAAAATGAGAAATGAATGACTCTCCTGCAATTAAAGAATGTTAACAAACTTCCTACTGTAACTCAGCTACCCATACCTTCACGATGTCCACACATTAAATTGTGTCATTCTTCCCTGCTAAGTTTTCTCCCTACCCAAACTCACCAAGCAGAGCTAATACTGTTTGGATCACTGAACTTTGCACACATAACAGTTTTTGACTATTTTGTTGGATTCTTTCACAAAACACGGTTGTGGCTCTCTTAATAGTTTGCTTAGCTGATTGATGTTCAGCAGAACGCAAGAAAATGCAATATAAAAATTGGTGGTGATCCGTTGACACAAATTCTTGCCATGAACAACTAATTTTGAGTATTGCGATAAGAAACTTGCATGTACTTGTGAAAATTGCATGATTGAGAGGTTTCTTGAAGGATCAGTTTCATCATGGTTTTATAACTACAATTTTATTCTGCCAGTCATTGATTTTTTTGGTAGTCAGGTTGTTGCCAACGGCTGCAGAAAGAAAGAGATTATTCATTACGAATGGAAGCTTGTTGCAAGAGAAGTTAATCTCCTCGAGTAATGGTAGATATTATCCCTTCCATAACTTCTCAATTGAAGAGCTTGAGCAAGCAACAAATAACTACGCTCCTCTTTGCTTTCTTAGCTATAATCTCCTTGGTACATGGTACAAAGGTTCTCTTGATGACCGAGTTCTCTCTATTGGCATACCTCGCTATCCAAATGTTCACGCATCGCGTAATCAGATTATTAATGAGATTGTGAATGATGTTGCAATAGCAGCTCAGTTGAGTAGGCAGAGAAATTTTTTGAGGCTTATAGGATGTTGTCTTGAGACCCCAGCTCCGCTTTTAGTTTATGAATCTGTCTAACGAGGAAATGTCTCCGAGCAGATTCATGTCACTGGAGAGTTTCACTCTCAGCCTATGACATGGAAATGCAGGTTAAAGATTGCAAGGGAAATCGCTCATGCAGTGTCTTATCTTCATACGGCATTCTCAAGACCTATCGTTCATAGAGGTATAAATCCCTTAAATATTTTCCTGGATGATTATAATGTTGCCAAATTGTCAAATTTCTCGCAATCCTTGTACATCTGTGAAGATGAAATAATCAAGACTGACAGAATCATAGGGACGCTAGGATATCTGCCCCCTGAGTATTTAGAACATGGTGAAATAACAGAGAAATTCGATGTGTACAGCTTTGGTACTCTACTACTTGAGCTTCTAACAGGGTGTCGGCCCTACAATCTTATTGCTAGAAGAGCAGGCTATTTTCGTTTTTGGATGAATAGTATGGAAGGTCATTTTGCAGGGAATTGCCTCAAATATCATGTTAAATGCCATAGCATTAATGAGGTAGTGGACTATAGAATTCTTGCAGGAGGAGGGATTAATGAGCAACAACAATGGCAAGCTGCAGTGGAGCTTGCTCTCAAATGCCTGGAGACAAGTAAAGATACGAGACCGGCTATGGAAGAAGTTACAAAAATACTTTGGCAAATTGAAAGGTTTGTCTCTTCACAACCTTCTCCATTGAAATTCTCATATTTGTAACTTGCGAGTTCTGAATCTCTTAGTTATTCTCCTTGCAAACCATCAAATTTTGTCTGTGTCCTCATATCCTGATTTTTCCATAAGGAACTGGGTTTTTTTGGAATTTTTCCATATGCACAAGATACTGATGTTTGCCACTCTTTGTTCCGTGGTTTGGATAATTCCTCAGTTGTCTTTAACTTGTTTGCTCCTCAGGTCCCTGGCAACATTCCCAGAAAGACATAGCTCAGTCTATGACGATGGAAGGATATTTATGGTAGCCGGCGGTTGTTGTTGAGCAAGGTTGTCATCAGCCCCGCCCTCTTCCTCCTCCCTTGTCGCTGCTGCTCTCTTTCCTCCTCTTCCCGACATTTCTCTGATTTCACACACTCTCTCTGTCTTTCTTACAGAGCAGCAAAGAATATTCTACTTCTGGTGTCTACACTCTTGGCCTTCTTTGAAAGGGGTAGGGTTGGTCTTTGAATGGCGCGTGGAGTTTGAAATAGTGAATTATTTTGGGCTTCTGGTTCTCATAGATAGAACTGTAGTTAACCTACAAGATTTTGTTTCCATTAATGTATTGTGGAGATGATCTTCTTCTTCTTCTTCTGTTCTTGGGATCATTAGCAAGTCCACACCTCTATAGTATGATCTTTGAACTTTGACGCCTAATTTAAGTTCAACAAATACAAGAAATTTCATGCAAACCAAAGAAAATAAAGAAATGCAGCCATACCCCCTTATCCAACCTAATAATTAAAAAGGGGTTGCACCTCAACCCCGTTCCACTCTCTCTAACTAACTAGTTTGATAATTAATATGTTCGAATATGTTTCCTTAACAATAAGGTAAATATCTCAATTTGTATTATTATATCTTATAGATTGTCTCTGATATGTTCTAAATGTGTGTCCTTCAATCTTTAACATGTCTTCTACTTTTAATACAAGTTGTTAATATATTTTATAATTAAAAATTGGAATAATTACAAAAACTCATTTATATAGTTTGATTTAAATTTTTTTTTTCTCCATACTTTTATAAATTATAATTTCTATCATGTGGTTTATATATTCAATAATAATTTATTTAAAGAGTGTTTTTCACAATATAGGGTTATAGCTTGAGAGTTGAGACCTCGCTAAAGTATTTATGCAGCGTCTATTTCATTTATAGGGCTAGCTTGCTTTCCAGCAGACCAAATCCAATAAAACACACTGAGAAGATAGGTGATGTTTTTGAATTTTTGTAAAATGTCTAACTTAGTCCTTATTCTTTGCTAATTATAACAATTGGATCCCTTTTTTAAAGTTTCAACAAAAACTAATTTTAGTCCAAAACTTTATTTTTTTTATTTTTTAATCCTTGATTTGAGAGATAAGAGAGAGAGTTGTTACATTCTAGCAGTAAACAAAAAAAATTATCATTGACATGAATTTTTATTATGGTCAATTTTTATATTAAATAGTTCTATATGATGAAAACATTCAACTTTAAGTGCCTAAAAAACATTATGCACCTCCAAGCTGCCGAGTTATAGCACATACAAAGACCAGAAAAAACCTTACCCTATGATCACAATCCTAGGGCATGAAGGAGCACAATCCGCCTATAGCTATAACCAAGCATTACACTGTTACAAACCATAAAAAATAAAACCATGGATGAACTGTAATTATTATTTCCTACAGCTTCCAAAATAAAGATTCCGATTCCTCTAAGAGGTTCAAGGTATAGTTCCCTAATCAGACATGCAAGCATATAGAGTTTTATAGACTGATAAAATTATTACTTCCTAAAGGTGCTTGAGCAAAGATCCCTCTTCCTGCAAAATGTTCAAAATACCAGAGTGCTACTATCAGTTGCCTAATCTGCCAAAGACATTAGTTTTCTGCTAGCTCTATCCAAGCATAACTTCCCTAAAAAGCAAGATAACTATATGGCCTACTTATTAATTACGCAATTACCAACTGGGTATTTCAAAAACTAGTTTGGAAGAGGACAAGCACAACTCATGAGGAAAGCTCGATGAAAAAGTTCTTCAATGCACAGTCAAGCTGTGAACCTCTGATTGGATCAATTGGTAGGTAGTGCTGCCCGCAGCTTGAAGGGGAGGTGGTCAAGTGGGGTTACAAACCATCTTGCAGCCCAACATCCTGCATACGAGACATGTGAGATTTCCTGTCCACTTTTGGAGAAGAGTTCTTTAACCCACGATCAAACTCCCGCTTTTGCTGCTTCATTTGTTCTTTCAACATAGGAAATGTCATTTTCTCAAGCTTCTCTTGTTTAGGAGGATCATCACTGCGGCTTTTTAAAAATGAAGGGATAGGTCTTGCAGGTCCAGAAAGGTACTGAGCAATGGCTGCTGAGGCACTGACTCCTCCTTGCTCACATTTTGCTCGAGCATTTGAAGTTGCTTTACCACCAACATTATTTCCCTTCCACTGCCTGGACAACTTTTCTATCCTCGCTTTTTCTTGAACCTGAACATCACAGATACCAATCAAGTCAATCATGGTATAAACAGTGTATTCTCCATGTGTGCGTGTCATTATTTAATTGACTGGTAAGCTCGTAGCTTGCAAATACAAGGACATAGGTCAGACTCGTGTAAGCACCCGCTTCATCAGGAAGAAAAAATAATGAAAGAAAAGATGACGTGAGGAATTCATCTGCACGCTCCTTCCAAAAGGCCCATTTTAGAAGGTCCAATATAGTTTAGTGAACTAATAAATGAACCTGGGATGAAGGCTCTCAAACTGAAGACTTCAACCACTGTGCTATGCAATTACATCCAGACATGTAAACCACAATATAGTTATTTCACCACTTTTATGAATACAATTGTTAATTATACTTAAGCATAAAGTTCATTAACAAGCTAATTTAACCTAGATTGCATCCAGTCCTAGAGACAAGAGTCCAGATGGAATGTGACTTCAGTGATGGTGACAGTGCTGGTAATCATTATGATGAACATATAGTGACATAATTTCTATAGATATGCTCAAGTTCTAATCAAAGACTGCACAAGGGAATGAAATTACGAGTAGAGATTTTTCAAATTAAATTAAAAGCACACCTTGGATCTACATAGTTATGGTCTATGCAAAAAGTTTAATACTGTTGAACTTCCAAGACGCTAAAATAAAGATACTGAAAAGTTCAATGCATCTAGAAAAAGGTTCCAGATAGCTTTGTAACAGAAGCCATTTTTATTCCATTCTTCGAACCATGATCAAAATACACTGCATCTAAGAACTTCTTTCAACTCTAAGATGAACATCATTAGCCTAGGTGGAAAAACTATTAAAAATATTATCCAATGAGACCTCAAAACCAAAACATTCTCCAACTCAGATATAGAAAATCTTCATGCACTGAAATACCACTCTAAATCAATTCTTGCACACACCTCCTTAAGAAAACTTAAATTACTACATCAAAGTTCCAAGATTGATAAAAAAGAAAGAAAAAAAAAATGCTTGGATTATTTAATTATTTATCAACGGAGTGATCACCAACTTTCCAAAGTTGTGCAACTATTATCTAAAAATCCAACTTCTTCCTGAACACCATTAACATCAAAATGTTGAAAGAAACATGTCTAATATGTTGCTCTCTTTGATTTTGTTTTAGCAAAATCAAAGAAATCTTTGGAGAAACTTGACTTCAGAAATTAGAAAGATTTTAACACAATTTAGTAATATGAAACCTTTGTTGCCATTGGTGGAGGAAAGGATTTGGTATCTTCCTAATCAAACCTACAAACGCTTTGAATTTGGTCAGGCAGATTTGGTTCATAGGTAATTCTACTGCAAGGATTCCAAATCACAGTCTCATATTCACATCATATCTTTTTTATTTTCTTGTCTGGTTTTTAAACTATGCAACAAATTCTCACCATTTCTTCTTTTAGGAAAGAAGACATGGAGAGAAAAATGGTGTTAAAAGTAAATTAAGACAAGGACTGTCAAATCATGGATAGGTTTTTATCAAGTTATTATTCAAATATTAACAGCAATCGATATTTAATCTCATTATTGAGTGTTACAAGAATAAAAAGAAGCATGTTCTTGCCTTCTCATTATTGTAGAATATCCTTCTACGCTCCTTTGCCCTACAAATAGCAATTTTTATCCCATGGTTGTCCATAGCTCCATTTGGCCACATTTCTGCAACCTGAATGGAATAAAATATTTAAAAGAGTTCATAATAGAAACGTGGAAAAAAAACAGATTGATCATATGCCCCAAATATATTTTGCTTCTTTATTTATTGTATTCCCGTTAAGTTTTCAATGTTTCCAAATTTCACTCAATAACGGTACTCAATCTCTATCAAAAAGACCTCTTCATAGAGATGAAATTTGTCTTTCGTTAATTGAAAAGGCTGATAGCATAAAATTATAACTCTCAGACATGGACAATACAAACCAGATATTAACAAATAATAAGATATGTTGGGGCGTGGGTTATTTTTCGCTTGAGTAGTGGCCAAGTTAATGGAGTAAGGATCAAGGAAGAGTGGACTAGTCACCAAGTTTGTTCCTTCCTTGTTCATCAAGTGTTTGACCATTATAAATAGATACAAAGATGAGTAGTTTTAAAGTGTAAAAAACACAAGGATTGCGGGGCTTTCTTTATGTGTAAGAGTAGGCGTACAAGGGAATTTGGAATTGGGTTTTGGGTATAAAAATCACGATCATATCCTTGCACTAATTTTCTCTCATATAGTAAAAAAGGGTACTCTCAGGTCCGAGGAATAGGTAGGATTTTGTTGAACCATGTTAAATCTTGTGAGTTCAGTCTTTATTTATCTGTGTTATTTTTCTTTCCATTCAACACCATTGTTCGTGGTGGTGTGTGTTGAATCTCAAGTCCTTAATTTCCCAGCAAGATAAAACTTTCAGGGAGAAATTAAAAACCAAAGGGCATGGCTATAGTGAGTACCTCAGCATATAACTTTCTAATTTGCGGACCTTTGTCTTCATCCATCCCCTAGAAAACATTAAGCACTAACATCAATAAAGCAGAGCAACAAACTATTAAATTTTCCTACAAGAAGCCATGTAATAACATGTTGTAGTTACCTGAACAAATAGGTCATAAAGATCACATATCTTATCTTCCATCTTATCATCCATAACATACTTCCTATTGATGGCTCCTTTTTCTCCATGAATAATACCTTTCTGAAAGTCAACAACTGCTTTATCTCTTTGTTTAAATAACTGTTTTATCATAAGTAGCAACATTAAAGCATACATTAATGAGTTTCCTCTGGAACATCACTAGAAAAAAGTGGACTACTAAAATTTTGATTACTACTCAAGTCTTTTTGTATTTATACCTAGTGGAATGCGAAGTAATCCAATAATGGAAAAAGTGATGATCATTCCTCTCTCCATTTTACCAACTACATTCCATTACACTACCAATTAGTGTATAAGATAGTGCTGTTTTCAGTTTACTTTTCCAGATTATGTTGAGAGTAAAGAAAATTTATTAGAAGTCCAGCAATTATCACAGAGAGGAAGTAACAAATACAACAAGTCTTCTTGTTGTGTTGCTAACATGCATGTCAGATTGAAATCTCAATCATATTTGGTTTCAGAGAAAATGAACTTTACTTAAATTAGAAAGAACACTTGAGAATGTTGGAAACCTGTAGTTCTATCATCTCCATGACCTCCTTTTTAATCTTCTGGAATCTGTCAGCTTTCTCTTGCTTCGCTGTTAGTCCCATTTCAACCATCTCTCTCAGATTTTTCTGTACAAAAAAAATAGGGAGGGGAGGAAGAGGAAGGATAGATCAGGTTCTCCACACAAAATTAGATTAAAGAAGAGCATAAGAAAATCTTTAAATTACAATGTACAATTTTCCAGGAAAATATCACTCTATTCCATCTTAGGTTGATCCAAGATAATCAAGACTGGTATTGACAACAAGTTACATTGATCATTGAAAACCTCTAATCTGTTTTGATCAACTATTAATGCAATTGTGACAAAACTGAATACCTTCAGTGTGCTCAGCTGAATTAAATGCCCAAGAATGGTCATAAGGTGACTGATTAATTCCTCTGATATTTTTCCTTGGCTTGACTGCTGCAAATACCAGAGAAATAATTAATTTGAAGATCATACACATGCTCTGTGTGTGTGCGCACATGCATGTGTAAAGAATCACATATAAAAAACAGGAAAATGCTTTCTGTTACCGCTAGTCTGGCAACTTTAGCAAGCTTCTGCTTCACTTCAAATGGCAATCTTCTTTTGATAGACATCGATGAAGTATCAGCATCCTGAGCATCAGTATTCCGTGGCCTAGCTGTAAATAAAGCATTTTTTATATTTTCAGACAGGAAAATAATGATCATTGTTTAAGAATCCAAATTTGCTAGCAAAATTGGCTAACTCACATTCTGCAACTACTTTCTCCAAGTCCCTGATGGCTCTTTCAACCATACTGCCCTTTGGCTGCAAGCTAGAAACATCCTTTGGATGCATGGTGGCAGTTTTCTGCAAAATAAAACAAAAAAGAGTTTAATTTCAATGATATATTGCAAATAGGCAAAACATTATATGCCATAAGAACTGCACACACATCTTAAGATCTTATAACAGAACATGACGTGTCTTGAGCGTGTGAGGAAGGGAGCAACAACTCTACTCAAGGGATGAGAGAGAAGATATTACATGCAATTGAGAACTCAAATACTCAGTTTCATGCACCCTTTATAAAATAGACTGTCTGAAAAACAAAAGGATAAAAAAAAGAAAAGAAACAAACAAACAAAGTGATCTTATAGCGCATAGTCCAACTATCTCCCTATCCCCAATCTGGGTAGTGAAAGGGATACCTACATATGCTACGAAGAAAGACCAATGCTTTTACTATTTCAACAGCTTTAGTTGTATTGGTAATCTCCAATCCAACCAAAAAATGATAATGACAGACATCAATCATATAAATCATCTTTTTTGAAGATAAAACATCACTTTGAGTAATGTATTCACAGAAAAAATTGAAACTTGAAAAGGTTTTTTGTGCAAATTAAATTATTAAACAACACAAACTCATTACTTAAGTTTGTAGGTTCTTTGCAAGTTCTCTAGTCTCTTATTGTAGGTGATCGTAATAAAAGCAAGCTCTTGTTGCTTATTTAATTAAATGTCAAAGCACTATCCTGCTAATGACCAGTATTCAGCAGCCAAACCACACCATAACATTTTCAAAGAAATCACCCAGCAATTGCAAAACAAAAGGCTTGATAGATACTTTTGTACTGAGATTTCTGATGAGTACCACTACTTATTACCTTTTCAGCTTGTACTGGATAATGAGGAAGATTCAGGTCAGGCAGTTCATGTCTTCCCTTCTTGTTCCTGTGAGGAACTTTGGGAGAGGATGCGTTACATGTTTCACTGGCTAATCTTTTGGATTGAGGCGCAGATTGGCCAGGAGCATTGTTTTCTTGATACTTTCGATCTGCAACTCTAGATAATTCACTTGTATCTTTCACAATTCTACCTAAATTCCCAGGCTGGAGGACTCCATTCATCTGTTTTTCAGTGTCATTCTGTCCTGTGTTGGAGATGGAATCATCCCTGTTTGTGATTTCTGGATATGGAGAATACTCAGATCTTATATCAGTACCAGCAACTTTTTTGTCAGAAAATATGGGATGCATCAATGAATGCAGTTTCCCATTATGATGATGTTCACCATTAACAGCTAAATTCTGAGTGTTGGTTCGAAACGGTTCATCCATTGGTATATTCCCTGTAGCCACATTCATCCTTCCTTGACCTAATTTTGCATGTTTATCTCTAATGCGATCACCATCCTTCTCTTCTCTAGCTTTTTGCATATTATTCTTTCTTTTCTTCGACTGGAAGTGACTGGATGAGATTGGTCTATTCCTGGCATTGAAGAGGAAATGAAATCATGTTAATGGTCATATGAAGAAACTACCTGAAGTACCACGACATGCCATTTGGCCAAACACAAAGAGGAAGAACAGGATGGCAGCAACTATCAAAATCAGTAAGTGGACTATAAATGTATTCTTCACATGCAAGTGTATGCTCCCTCCTTCTCTCATCGTAAGCTCTTATTTAGCATGCTTCAAATACAGAAAAGACCCATTAATACTAGTCACCAATATCAGTCCATTATTTCAGCCTGATGTGTTGATTTTTTTGGTTTTCAGAATATAACAGTACATACATTAACAAGTATTATCTACTCCAATTCTTCTTCTATTCCCGTATATATTTGGGCACTAATGGAATATAATTAATGATGAATGTCCTACCTTTATATTTAAACACCCAAATTTTCTGCGGCCAGCTTTGTTCAACATCTTCTGATTATAGAAAAGGCATGTTACTATTTATTCTACAATCCAGAACATACAAGGATAGTATTCCAACTCATAGCTCATACCTAAACTAGAACGCTTCTCTTCTTCTTCTCCATATCATAAGCAATTAAATAAGTATGCACATGTTCACCAGTTAGATGGGTGTTTCTCGTCCATCTGTAACGCATAGCTGAAAGGAAGAACTAAGTTTTTTACAGGAATACAGGTGATGGGTTTTTTCTTTTAGGTTACAAGGGAGAGGCTCAAACCAAAGGGGGGTTTCTGCAGGCTCATTGGCACGGGTGATGATTTGACAAAGCATATTTTGACATTCCTTTCACTGCATATATCAGAAGACTACACCCAAGTTGTGTTCTGGCATTATGTTTATGCGTTAGAGATTACCACTCAAAAAGAGTTTATAAGAGGTTTATGTAAAGATGGATCCAAGTTGTTGTCAAAATTACATAATAACATATCCTGGAGTACAGCATCCTGCAATATGTTATGATATTTTATTGCTTGGTTTATGTAAAGTTTATAGGTGGTTTATGGAAAAACTAATCATCAAAATTTTAGCTATATGTCATCATGGGATCCCAATTACACTCAGGCAGAAAGGGAATACAAAGGACAGAACTATAACAAGACAGAGTAAACAATAAGAGTTCACAAGAACTCACATGTGTTCTAATTTTCCCTTATTCACAAAGAATCCATTATGTTTGGTAGTTGACTGATCAACTTCAAAATACCCATCCTGTGAAATACCAGGGTCAAGGTTATAACAAGTTAATGGAAAGGAATAATATTTCACATGAGTGGTTAACAGCCAACTTTTGCCACATAAGAAGTGTTTTCATGGAAAAAAAAAAGGTAACTGAAATAATATGGCACCAGTAAAATAAAATCAATAATAAGGGACTACTGGTGTAGAAAAAGATTACAATGGAAAATGAAATACCTAACATATCCCAGATTTCAATATCAAGTCAATCATCACAATAGCTGCCCCTTGATATACACAGTAAGGTGCTCTAAAAAGGGACAGAGAAGCTTCAATAATAAAAACAACCATAAACGAAACCCTGATTCCAATTCCAATAAATGCTAAATAACCTAAATAAGAGATTTCATAAATAACAATAAAATTTCTAAATTACTAATGATTACAAGCTAACACATATCAGGACCAAAGTATTTTTTTCCCTCAACTGCATCAGATAGCTTATATTATTGGGCATATTATTTAATGTGTAAAAGAGCAGTCTTGGTCTTGAGCGGAAAATATTCAATAAGGTAGAAGTTCGCATAAAATGTTTAAAGCAAAAGATCCTCCTAAAATCACTGCATAAAACATTTAAAGCAAAAGATCCTCCTAAAATCACTACATCTAACGGAAACCAACTCAGTAAAAGAAGTGATAGTAACAATATTTTTAATGAAGCTCTTCACCAGTCATTTCAATCTCCAAGTTAACATAGTAAGACCAAAATATTGATGATGGTGATGATGATATTTCATTCACTGTCAATATTAGACTCATATTGTAGTTACCGTCACTATTATCATTTTCATTATAACCATGTTACCAACCAGTTCAGTGTCATCTATGAAAGAATCCTTGGTGTCATAATGATCTTCATCAGGAGCACCATCAAGTTCTTCCTCATCACTACTCTGATTACCCTGAGAAAGTAAATTGTCAAAACAAGGCGTCTCACGCATTGACAATACCAAGCACAAGTTATAATTCAGATGTGACAAAAACTTTTACCCTGGTTGTTAACCTACTGCAACCACCCTCCTTTATACACGCTTAGAACTGACCATAGTTAGCCAAGTAAGCAATGCATTATTCTTTTTTTTCTGTGACCAAGTACAAGTTACAGAAAAAGAAATAGAAAACTGCATTTATCCTAACAGCAAATATAAGCAGTCAGATGCACTCGTGTTCACCTGTCTAAAACTATAATTGCTTGAACCTTGAAAATAATAAAGAAAAGGATGGATTCAACACAAATTGCAAGATTACTTGTGCTGTTACATTAATTAGTCATATAAAGGGTTAATGGTGTACTGCTACCAAAGCTTGAAGCTTGGTTGAGTAGTTGTGTTATAATACTAAACCAAACGGCCAAAAAGCATGAGAATTAATTAGCCATATAGCAATAAAACAATCTACATATGAATGAAAAACTGTCCAGGTTTTTCTGAATTTTTTCTGAATTGTAATTAATCTTAAGATATAGAAAGAAAGGAAAATAACTCTAAAGATGTTTTGATTCTACTCATTGATAAGAGAAAATTTTCAAAGCTAAAAGAGAAAAAAGAGGATTAGTGTACGTGCATTTGATCCTAAAGCTGTATAAGCAGAAAATTAGTTCCAAGAGATCTTTGTTGGCTTGTTAGTAATTAGAATGCTATCTGTGGAGAGTAATTTTTCTTGCGCACATAAATGAAGATGCTTGGGAAACAAAAAGTGAGATCATCTAATAAATGTTTCTACCAAATAAAAGCAATGAATATCAGAACCTCATCAATCTTTGTAACATTATCAACAAAGTAAAGAGACAAAGTACAAAGAACTTTACATACCACATAAAGTTGCTCTATTTTCTCAATAACAGAACCAAGACGACTAGAAGAAGGTGCATTTTTTGGTATAGGTTTAGTGAGCTGGCCCTGCAATGTTGAAGCATAACAAAAGGTATCATGAGTTGTGATCTAATAAGTTTCAGCAAAGGTAGATTGGAAAGAAAGCAAGAAAGAAGCAATTCAGGAGATGACATAACAGAGGATAGCATCCACAAAGCCAACCATGCAACGAAGTAAACTCATGGAGAAGGATAACAAAGTGCATATGTATATGATGTATACTTACCTACTGATGAAACAAAGCAACAAGCATCACAATTTTGCTACATTAAGCGCTATTCTACAAAGAAATATGCTTGGAGCACAGTTGGAGCACCACACAGCCAAATGCACATACTGCTCCACTCTTTAAGTACAAGTATTTCATAATTATGCTTCTATAAGATGAAGCTATTTTTTTAAAGGGTCATAGGCAAAGGGAAACACAGAAGATAATGTTAAATCAACAACTACAGAGAAAATCTAAGGTTTGTGAGCCGCTTTTTTTTTTTTTGTTCAAAATCCATAACAATCAAAGATAATGTTTTTTGTAAGTTACTTCTTTTGATGTTGGCATTTTATACATTTCAAGGAGATGACAGGTTTCTGCTGATGGCAAAGATCTGACACTAGCTTGCACATCCCTATAATTGTGTAAGCACAATATCCGTGTATGCGTAGACTATGAGACTGGTTTTATCAATAGCCAGTTAACACAACAGTCATTTCTACCCATAAATATTTTTAGAACCATGAAAACAGGTAAAGTTCTATTAAGCAAACTTACACCATCAAGCTTCACAACTGTTTCACTGTCTGTAAGTATGACTTTTGGTAAACAAACAAATAATTATGTAAGATAACTCTCACGACATACACAAAATATTCTTAGAATTATGACACCCGTGTTCAGTTTTGCAAAACAAACTTATATTATCATCAGTTTCCCAACTGTTTCACTGTCTGCAAGTATAGACTCTTTACAAACAAACAAATAATTACATTAGGCATGTGCACATGCACGAACATGCACACATTCCACCATTCTGCATAATATCCTAGTATATCGTCACTCCACCCCATAACTTATTTTAATATTCTATACATAGAGCATCCCCCTCTAAGTGAGATATCACACACTTTCCTATCATAGGATTCTGCATGCCATACAAATCCACATTAAGTGTAACATTAACCATGAGAAATCTCCAGCAATTTCATCTTTAACCAAAATTCCTATATGATATTCTTGTACTAGGACACTTAGAGACATGATGGATTCTTTTGAATATGGCAATATGCATAAGACAGTTCATGTATAGCAGTGTCATATAGTTTCATATCAATATATTTTCTTTGATAGCTTGTGGATGTTGTAAATGGCGTGTAACAAAAATCACATCATCAATAACAATTACTCAATTGAGCAAAGCCACTTTTGAGGATATCAAAGAACCATCTCAACTCAATAGTTTAAGCTATTAGATGAGGTCCCAGAATATGATTTATATTATTCTCTACCACACCCCTTCAAGTAAAAGCCTTTTGGGCTTAAAACTTGCACAGACTCACATGTTTTATTTTTATCAAATAAATGGGGATAGTGAGATTTAAACTCGTGACTACTTGGTCATCAACACTCTGATACCATATCAAATAATCATCTCAACCCAATAGTTTAAGCTGTTAAATAAGATCCCAGGATATGATTTATATTATTCTCTAACAGAGGAAACTCGCAGCTTGCAAATTTAAACCTTTGTTTTCCAGCTACATTAAGGAATTTAAGTAATCTAAGGTGATCTTTTGAAGTATTTAAATGTTGTATAAGCTTTTAATTTTGACAGAATTAAATCATCTACATTTTAAGTTCCTTCGCAATTTTAGAAATGCAATAGATACGAACAATATGTCTTGTGGTAGAAATATACTTAATAGAGGGCATCACATCCCATATCAATTTAATAATTGAAAGTTAGAAAAAGAATAATCATTAACTATACATTTGAAAAACAAAAATATGTTTACCTTGATAACTAAGCCCTAATAAAACCAAATACAAAAAAAAAAAAAACTCAACTTCATTCCAATCATAAAAATGCAGTAGGAATTCAAACAAACCCCCCCCACCCCACCCCGCCATTACATGTGTGCAACTATTTTAAGACAAGCTACCTACTTCTTGTCAAAAAAAACTTCACGATTCTTATAGCAACCTTCATTCATGAGTAAAAATATTCACTTTCAACTTGCAACTAAGGTGGGTATGGTTAAATAGAGATTACTTATGGAACTTCAAGCTTAACATGTATAGCACCTATGAACACCATATTCATGTCCATTCAAGTGTATCACTAACATGGAAAGGTATTAGGTAATTCCCGATCATCCACATTAAAAGTGTGCAAATTAAGAAATGAACTATATATGTCAAGGCCTAGGTCATGCCAATACCATTTTGGCAATGAATCAACTGCTAAACTTGGTGACTTGTGGGTGTCAACACACCAATCATCATCCACGTCGAGAATATTGTTGATGTGATGATCAACACATCAGCAAAATACGAGCAATATGCTAACATCAAGATCGACAAGCATGCTAGCATAGACATGTTACCAACACCTACAATACATGTTGTCTATGTTTTTATAGTTTTGCTATGGATTTGCTATATATAGTTGTGCTCTTCATAAATTGAAAGGTTATTGCTTGCATAATTGCTTATCCATTAATGGATAATTTTATTGTTCAATTGCAAAGAAATTTATATGCTTAACATTATAAGTTTAAGCGTAAGCACGTATAGTTATTTCTTCATGTGTGTGTGTGTCGAACGCTTTGTATTCTTGTTGAGCACAAATCCCATTTCCCTGTTCATGAATCACAACTTTAAAAATTTAGGATAATCAACATATACAAGCCTTTTATCTCATAAACCTTTTACTTTGGAATTTTAAATTTTAATCTTCAATTTGAGCTAGCTACTAAAAGATCTGCATTTCTTCGTGCTAATGCCAAAACAACTAAGCATCAATCTCAAACTACTTTGCGTCAGCTACATGGATCCTTTTGTGCTATTCAGCTCGATCATAAACCAAATTCAACTTAATATCAAGAGATTCATATCCTTCAGTACCACATCTCTCCAAGTTATTCTAGGTCTTCCACTTCCCTCCTCCATCCTTTCAATGTCAACTTATCACTTCTTTGAACTGAGACCTCTTGGTGAAGGATGCTGGATGGGCATACCAATTTTAGTCGCCCTTCTCTTGTTTTATCTTGGCTTGGCTTGGATGGTCTCAAGCCTGGTAAAAAAAAGGATGGTTGCAGTAGGTTGACACCCAACATAAACTCTATCCTATCTCATTTATTGATTCTTTTCCAAAGAAGATAGTTTAATCCTAAAATTAACTTTTGAGGCTCCAGAGGAAACAAATTTTTCAAGATTTGTTAACATCTCTATATGAGATTATATGCATTTTTTAAATCAAATGATGAGTTGGTGCTGAAAACAACCCTTTCCAGTAAAGGCATGTTATAAGCATTATACCTTAAGGCCACACTAATATGGTTAGTGCAATTTCTAATGCACAAGTCCATGCACTAACAACAAAGGATAAGCTCTTTGAGAAGGTTAGCAAACAGAGAGGTTGATCATAAATTTGTTTGTAAGTCAAGGACTGAAGTGGGACTATATCACATTCACTAAAAAATATTATTTACCAATTACTACTTGCGAAGCGACAAAGATTTAGATGATTCAACAACTTAAGGGACAAAAGCAAAATACCGAAGAACATGACTAATTTTGGGGTAGCAATTGATGTTGTTTGAAGGTCTTGGAGGAAAAAATAGCAAAATTTTATTAGAATTAAGTATTGTTTACAACAATTCAGCCAAGGGACTAGTAGCGACCTTTTCATCTAAGTTGTTGATAAAACAATTCAGTACAATTAGTGTCGTTCTTAAGAAACTTGCAGGACAAGAAATTTCCTTTTAATCTTAGTTGAGATAAGAACATTTTAACATCTTCTTCTGGTGCTATGGAATAGACTTTTGTAGAGGGGCATCTTTAGCAGATATACAAAGGACTCGAGAGCACTCTTGCTTTAGTTTCTTTTACCTCTTTGTTTTTGGATGGGTTTCTTATTGAAGTTTACGAGCATAAAACTTTTTAGCTTCTCTTATACTGGATTATCATGCTGTGTTAAAAACAAACATAAGAGAAAAGGAACCAGAAAAGGGTGTTTCAGGAAGAGCAAAAGGCAGATAAAGGAACAAAGTCTAGAAATTCTAGGAAGTACATGTTTTCTGTCATCTAAACTTAATTACAAAATAGCTAATTAAAAAGTGAAATAGCAGGTGAATAACTATCTCTATTGCTGATGTAATTATAATTTATTCTATAGATTATGTAATTCGTCAAAATGACAGTTGTTTGACCCAATCTTCTTTTGTTTTGGTTAAAGCCCAAACAGAGCCAAAATGAAATCATGTCAAAGTGACAAAAACAAAATCAGATGATCGACAATAGCCAGTGAGGAATGAAAACAAATTACATTAAACTTAGTACTTCATGGAAAACAATGATTAAAGATCATGCCTGAAGCATTAAATAGCTCAGTTGGTCACATAATGACATCATACAAGGTCTTGGAATCAAGCTTTCCTCTCGTAATACTGTTGGAAAAATAAGCCACGCCACAAACCTGAAAGTGAAGCTACCCTTTTTCTTTACTGACAAACCTTGAGAATATTTTGGACTATTCAGATGCTCCCATGGAAGGGTATAGGAAAGGAAGGTTACAGCAAATGATATAGATCAAATATGGGAATATGATAAAGTACTTAGAAGCCAGAAACACAAGCGCATACAGGATTCACACGATTCATGACAAAGGTGTGTAATGGATAAGGAATTCAAACAACGATCAACCATTAGAAAATCGAAGTGTACAACCCCAGCCATAGTTACCATGGATGGATATCAACAAATGGAGACAGCTCATATCATACCGTAAATATATACATAAAATCAAGCTGAGAAGAAAAAACCAGCACCTAAATTTAGTTATTCGTAGATTTATTAAGAAACAAAGCATAATGGATCTCCATTGAATCTAAAATGCATAAAAAACAGCCAATTAAATATAATTTAAAGGCAACCAAAGGCTATTAAATCCAATGCAGATACAAGTAAATCAGCGACGTGGAAATAAACATACGAAATAATCACTAAAAGAGAGAATCAGTAAATTACTTTCCATCCATCAAACATTCTGTGACAGATAAAAAATTCTTGTTCCCAAAATTAAGATCAATGCAGTAACAAGCAAGAAGAAGTTGAAATCACCACATGCAGAAGTTGCATTTGATTATGTCAAATACAACAGCAAAAATATTACAACAAACACTTAGTAAAAAACATCATATTCAATTAAAAAAAAAACACAGATAAAAACATAAACCCTGATAGAATTACAACAAAACATACAAATTACAAAAATGGGTTCTCACCAGAGCAAACTGAGCCTCTTGTTGGGCAGTCTCCACGGAAGCAGGCTCCATTACAAAAGAAGAAGTAGAAGCACCGGCAGCCGCAGCGGCAGTTCGATTATTAGAATGAGATGGATTTGCCTTGTTTGCTGCTGCATCTTTCAAAAGCTTCTTCCATGACACTATTGTTGTCTCACCAGGCTTGAGTTCAATGTAGAACCTTTGCCTTGGAGGACTGCTAGTATCACCCTCTTTGGCATGACCGGCCTCCATGAATGAACTGAAAGAATTCTTTTTGTTCGAGAACTCCAAAGTTTGAAACTTTTTTATGTCATGGGAATTGTGTGGACAACAAAGTAGTGATCTTTGGACGTGGGCGGCTCTGGTTATTGGAATAGAGGAGAGAAAAAGAGAAACCCAGCAAAGATGTGGGTTGGATAGTGAAAAATGTAGTGAAAGATCAAGGGGTGTAAATGAAAATTTTGGTAAACCATTGAAGGCATTGTTTCTGGGTTTTGGTTTTTTTTGCTGTTTCTGTTGGGGAATTGTAAGAGAGGGAGACACCTGGCTCTTCGATTCAGTTCCCTTCCTTTTATGCGAGGGACGTGTGTTCGAAGTTTCCTAATTTGCCCCCCCTTTTATATTATTTATTTTATTTGGTAAGTTGGCGCTGCAAATTTTGGGTTTTTTCCCTTTTTTGGATATGGAAGAAATGTGGATTTTTTTATGAAAAATAAAAATGTTAAATTAAAAACAAAATCAAGTCAAATGTTTGTCATATTTTCATGGATAATAATTATATAATTTCAAAAGAAATAAAAAAACCAATAGGGTCTATTCCATGTCGTTCTTTAAAAAAAATAAATTATGTATTGATGGATTTGCAGGATTAGTTTACATAGTTATTTAAAAACCAAAACATAAAAATATAGTGTATATATTTACTCTAAAAATACAAAAGGTTTTGGAAAATTACCCTGGCATTTCTATAATTTAATCAGTATTTTTACTTTGCCATCATGTTTTTTAAAAATTAAAATTTTTAAAATGACTATGCTTCCTTTTAAATTTTAAATTTGGATGAAGATATAAATCTATTTTTTGTGATATATATATAAAACAGTCTTTTCATCCAAATTTATATAATATACGAATTTATCCTTAAATTTTTAGTCAAGTAATTCCTTTTTTATGTATAAACCGTCAAAATTTACTCTTCACAAAAAAAAAAAAACAAACAAACAAATTAGTTTCAAAATCTAACTGATTTCTTCCCTCCTCTCTAAAAACATGATATCTCACAGAAATCAAAACCTAATATTTTATGTTTAAACAATTTGTTTTTTCTTGACTTGTGATGCGATTTCGCTAAAGGTTGCGAGTTATAATTAATTATTCTTGTTTCTTTTTTCTCAAGACCATAGAACAACCTCAAATTGATTTCATAGCCCATTTTCTTCTATTAAAAGTATATTTAGTATTGTAATTATTTTTGTGGTTATAATTTAAAAAAAAATATTTTATAAAAAATATTTTTGATTAATGTTGGTTTGGTATGTATATATATTTTGTTAAAATTGTGATGAATAAAAAATAATTTAATGTGTTTGGTTAAATATACTTTTCAAATTGAGTTTATAAAATAACTAAAAAAAAATATATATTAATATTGATTATTTTAAATTTAACTATTATTATTACATCGTTAAATAAATAATATTTTATATCAAATATTTTTTATTGTTCTATCAACTTTTATATTAAATATTTTTTATTGTTCTATCAACTTATCTACAATTTCATTATATATAAAATTCATCAAATAATGATTATAATTTTCATGGTTTTTTTAGTGTGTAACAAAATCAGGTAAGATATCATCAGAAACAAGATAGGAATTGTGATCAAATTCTGCAAATGTTACGTTATCTTGCGATCTTCTTTTAATATATATAGTGAATTGTGATCAAATTCTGCAAATGTTACATTATCTTGCGATCTTCTTTCAATATATGTAATGTTATTGAATAATATAAAATACTAGTTTTTGAATAAAATACAATTAAAAAAGTTGAATTTTTTCAGGTTGGATGTGGTTCAATAAACATTAGAGTCACTATTCATGTAAACAGTAACCCGTGAATTAATTCACCTAGCACTATTCACTTCTTGAAGTGAACACTATGCCAAGGGAATTAACTCACCCTACACATTTGACAACAAGCATGCAATGAAAAGTGAAAAGTAACATGGGTTCTGGCCCAGCAGTAGGAGGGGCTTGTCCCCTTTCTCCGCACCTGATTCGAACCTTATCATGCACGCCTGTCACCCCTGCGGTGCCTTACCTGCTCACTGGGCTTGCAGGATGTTCAGTGGGTCGTGAAGATTAGTCGTGGTGCGCGTAAGCTGGCCCGGACACCCGACGTAAATAAAAAAAAAAAGTGAAAAGTAACATTTTTTTACTTCACCAAAACCGACTATACAAACTCAATTTTTAGTGGGATCTATCTCTAAAATCTGCATCCAAAATATTTACCAAACGGACTATAAATTGTGGTTGAAATGAAACACATTAAAACCACAACACCAAACGGACATTAAAAACTCTAAGAATTGCTATCGAGCTTTTTATTTGTGCTCTTATAGTCCTATGATTTTATATTTTTCTATGTGTTTTTTGAATCTCATGTTTCATTTTTCTAAAAGAAAACAATTGATATAGTTTAATTTTTAGTCTATGAAATTGGATAAAAAAATAATCTAACTTAAGTTGGCATAACAAATTTGTAATCTTGATAGTCAAGATTAAGATAACCTTGGTTATCTTGTCAACTCATATCTTAGATTATGAGACCGAGATAACCTGATAAGAAAAAAAAATTATTTTTTTTTTTTTTTGAAAAAAATGTCGGATGATAAAAGCATAAAAAAATAATCTAACTTAAGTTGGCATGACAAATATGTAATCTTGATAATCAAGATTGAGATAACCTTGGTTATCCTGTCAACTCGTATCTTAGATTATGAGATCGAGATAACCTGATAAGAAAAAAAAATTATTTTTTTTCTTTTTTTCTGAAAAAAATGTCGGCTGATAAAAGCACCAAACAAAATAGGCACAAAAAGAAAATACAAAAATTAGTTTCAACCCTAGTTAATTTTTAAACTCGTAACCCAATCATTAAACCGCAATAACCTTATTTGAAAAAATGATGAAAATCAGCTTCCAATTAATTAAATATTAAATAATAAAATTGAAAAAAATAATTCTATAAAATAATTGAAAATAAAAAATAATAATTAAAATAATGAGAATCAAAATTAAAATACAAAATAAGTTTTATTTTTTATTGAAGGGTGAAATTAAAAAAAAATCAATTTAACAAAATATCAAAACAAAAACAATAAAAAATAAGAATCAAAATTGAAATAAAAAATAGAAACAAACTTTTGATTAAAGGATGCAACTGAAAAGAAAAATCTATTCAACAAAAGGAATCAAAAAACAAAACAATCAAAAGAATAGGTGTTAAATCTGAGAAAAAAAAACTAATACATTCCAAATTTATATTGAATAATGAAATTAAAAAGAAATTAATTTTTTATAAAAGGTCCATGAATAAAAATTACAAATCAAAAGAACAGGGATCTAAGTAGCAATACCTATAAACCAAATAACAACTTTGAAAAATTGCATGGCTAGCATGAAATTTGATTAAAAAAATGTCACTAGTTATAAAATTGTGTTACTAATGATAAATTATATCACCAACAATTACATGCACTATCCTAAAAACACCATGTCGCTTCCAATTACATGATAGAAAGAGAATTTTAGTTGTTACAAAGGCCTTAAAAAATTATTTTTGATCAACTCGAGCTAGTATTACAAACTTACAACTCCAAGTAATTCAAGCTGATTAAACAAAATTATCCCACCAAGCTCATAGTCTAGGTAATAAGATCAAAATAATCCAATAGAGAAAAAAATAACAAAAATAACAAAGCTCATTTTTGTTTTAAAAAAATATTAAACAATGAAAGCAATAAAGAAAATAAGTAGAACAAAACAAAGGAAACAATGTTATCCCAGGTTAACTTTTCCAACTCATGACCTAAGATGTCAAACCAAAAGCATTATGCAAGGAAAAATTATAAAGTTAAATTTTTAATCAATCAGATCTAAAAATAAAATAAAAAAATAATTTCAATTATATAAGAGGATTGAAAATAATAAAAATTCAATTAAAAAAATGTTGATCGAAATTAAAATACAAAATAACTAGGATCAAAATTGAAATACAAAATAACTAGGATCAAAATTAAAATACAAAATAATTTTTATTTTGTATTAAATGGTCAAATTAAAAGGAGAAAATGAATTTAATAAAATGATAAAAAAATAAAAAATAATCAAAATAATGAGTATCAAAATTAAAATTTAAAATAAAATAAAATTCTTGATTGAAGAGTGAATTTGAAAAGAAAAATCAATTAAAAAAATTAAAAAAATAATGATCAAATTGAAAAAAAATAACATATCTCAAATTAGAATTGAAAGGTAAAACTAAAAACAAGTTAAAATTTTAAAAAGTACCAAGAAAAAAATAATAATAACAAGGACCTAAGTGGCAATACCCCTTAATCACATGATAACTCTAAAATTTTACATGTTTATTGTGAATTTTAAAAGGAAAACAAGGAAAAAGAATCATTATTTGTGATAAATCATGTCACCACCTACAACACTCATTTTTTATTTTAAAAAAAGGATATAATGTCACTTCCAACAACATAAAAGATGTGGGATTTTAGCCTTTACAATGGCATATACATCTAGTATATATGCTGACATATGTATTATATGTATTAACCACTTTTATTTTTTGTTATTTGTTTATATATATATAATCAAATATCAAATTTTTCCTTGGTTTATTTCATAATAATTACCACCAATTTAAATTTTTTTATTTTAAAGGATATTTTAATTGTTTTACTTTGTTTTTTTAAAATTATTATTTATGATGAAATTGATAATGATTAATAGATTTTATAAAAAACATCTTTTAATAACTATTTTTAAGTTTTTTATTATAAAAAACAAAAACTATGAAAACACTATTTTAGTTAATTATTATAGTGTTTTCATGTTTTAGCTTTCTTTAATATAGATTTTATATTTATATCCAACTCAACCCTTAGGAGCTCATGCTCATGCATTTCATCTACAAAGCATTAACCATAATTATTAGTATTATTTTAATTAAAAAATATTTTACTTTAGCATGTAATCTTGATTTTATTAAAAGCTTTCAATAGCTAACTATTTATTTTTATAAATTATGTTTATTTAGAGATGTGATTGCTATTGTTTTTTAAAATATTTTTTATGTTAAAATATATCAAAATTATTTTTTTATTTTTTAAAAATTATTTTTGAGATTAATATATCAAAACAATCCAAAATATATACAAAAATTAATATTTTTAGAACACGATTTACATCAAAATTTCAAATGATGCTTTAATCCTTGTTTTCTCTCTTGTCTTTTGCCTTCGTACTCCCATGCATTTATTGACGTAATTAAAATATAGTAATTAAACTTTCTTTTATTAAACTCAAACATTAGTTTTATTGAAGTCATCTTGATTTTGCAAAACAATAAAATACAACACATCATAATAAAATAATAAACTTGTAAAACTCCAATCAACTTGAAAGGTAAATTCAGCACCCAAGTAATTCAAAACCCAAACCGATCTATGTTAAAGGAAAAAATTGACATACCTTAACCCTATTAGATAGACAAATTGATTCACAATGATAAAACCTAATAAAAAAATTATTAATGTTTTTAAATTTTTTGACTGTCCGAGTAATATTAATGTTATTTTTTCAAAGAAATTATCAATTAATTCAGTTTATCCATCCCAGTCCTTGATTTTTAAAAATTAGTTGTTTTTTAAAATATAATTTTTAGAAATATATTGAATTATTATATATATTTTTATAAATTTTATTTTTAATACCAATGTATTAAAATATCAAAAGATATAAAAAAAATTAATTTAAAAAAAATCAGATTAATTTGCTGACAAAAACACTAAAACTATGATCACAACTCAATAAGTTATAAGAACTTAATTATACTAAACATTCCAACACATGTTTTTTCTTAAATAAAAAAGGTGAAATTTTAATTTTAAAAAATCGTTGGACTCTCGACTCTAACAGACTTTGGGCATCAAAAAACAAACGAAAATCGGAGAGGAAGCTTTGCTGCTCTGCAATAATATAGTAAACCTTCAATTGATTATCCCTATAGAAGGTTCTTCGAATCTTTTTTTTTTCAGATTAAATCTTCAATCAGATTGATAAATGGGAAATATATTTGTGAAGAAACCGAAGATAACTGATGTTGATCGAGCCATCCTCTCGCTCAAGACTCAAAGACGGAAGCTTGCCCAATATCAACAACAGGTTGGTCCCTCTCATTTTTCTATTTCAATTCATTTTATGACTTCTTAGGCCTTGAAATTTAATGGGTTTTTGAGTTTGATTGTTTTCTGCTTGGTTATATTCAAAATTTTGATTACCCGGAAATTAAAAAAAAAAAAACCTTTTTTTCGTGCCTGAGATGTGATATTCTTTATCAAATTATGTAACAACAAAAGGATAAGGGAAAGTTCGGATTTCATTTTGGTTTTTTCAAAACCCATTTTTTGTTGTTGGTTTGCTTCTCTTAACTAAAAAAAAGTCAAGCTTTTTTGCCATGAGCTACAAAGAAAGTGTATTTTTAGGGTTATGGAAACGGGTTAGTTTTAAAATCTTGAAATGGCTAAGTTTTTTATGGTGTCTTTTGGAAGATTGCAATGGTGTCCTGTGATGGAAATGTGAGTTGTGGCTTCTGCTGAATTCGAAGAAACGATCGCTTATTTGTGGTTATCACTTTGTTTTTGAATTGAAAATTTTCCAGCTTGAAGCTGTGATTGAAGCGGAAAAGCAAGCTGCTAAAGATTTGATACGTGAAAAGAGAAAGGACAGGGCGTTGTTAGCGTTGAAGAAGAAGAAAACACAAGAAGAATTGTTGAAGCAAGTGGACACGTGGCTCATTAATGTTGAACAACAAGTGCGTAAAAATAGCGAGAATGTAGTTTGGTTTCAAATGTTATATGATGTTCCACAATATGTGTTCTGGTTCAGTTGGCAGATATTGAGCTGGCCAGCAAGCAGAAAGCTGTATTTGAGAGTTTAAAGTCAGGTACTGATGCAATCAAAGCAATACAAAGTGAGGTCAACCTGGATGATGTTCAGAAGCTAATGGATGATACTGCTGAAGCTAAAGCTTATCAAGATGTAAGTTTCATACTGAAATTTACTTATCTCGAAAATGTCTTGGACATCTTGTTTAGACATTGTATTTTGTTGGATTATCTATCCCCAAGGAATATAAATATATAAAATTCTTTTGTATGTGTATGATATGTGTATGCATGGGTGTCTGCACATGAATGCACCCACCTAAAAACATGTAGGAGTTGCTGACAGTAGTTCAGAGCCACTTGGAATGGAATTCAATATTGAGTTGTATGTCTAAAAACATATCTTTAGGATCAGCTCTTTGAATCTCATATAACCTTTCTGGCATATGGAAATTAGAGATGCACTTTTATGTGTGCAGAACTTTGTATGTGTTTGCTGCATTTATAATGATCAGAACTCGATGCTTGTATGTGCTTCTACTGTGACTTTAATAGTGTCTATTTTGTACTTTCTTAATGGGGAAGAATTAGAATGCTTGCCCTTTGTACTTTTCAAGTTTTCATTCTCCCTGCACCTCTTTCTTTCCTCTCCATTTGTATTGAAATTATAATGGTTTTGAAGGAAATTAATGCTATCTTGGGGGAGAAACTATCAGCAGAAGATGAAGAGGAGATTTTAGCTGAATTTGAGAACTTAGAAACTCAGGTATGATTAATTTTGTACATCACTACTGTCTCATGAGATTTATTGTATGTTTGTTATACTGCCTTCTACATTTTATGTATGTTTAAATCACTCAATTTCTTCATGCTATGAAACCATTTAGCTCCAATTCAGGCTTGATTTGAGGTTTTGTTAAGTTTAGGACATGTTTGGTAGGAGTTAGAAGCGGAGAAAATTTACCCTTGTAATTTTTCATCCCCTTTACTAATGTTTGGTACTAGTTTCGAGGAAGGAGAAATTTTTAAATAGTTTAAAATTTAACCCTAAATAAAGAGTAGGTGTTAAAACTTTTGGGTTTTGTGACTTCCTCATATTTTTTGAATGTAACAATTTTCTATCCATTTTTTCATTTCCTTTCATTCTAGACCATGGATATATGTTTTTTTTATATATAATTATATTTAATTTAAAAATTGATTTATATTTGTTTGGATCCCACTATTATTCATAATTTTTCAATCTCCCACCAATTGTCTTTAATACTTTACCCCTTAACGTTTTTCACACCTTTAAAATTTCACCCTTAAATCTTACCCCCTTAACATTTTCCTTCAAAATTCTTCACCGTATACCAAACACAACATTAATGGTAAATTCTTATAATATACTTAGTTGAGTGGCCAGTTCTTGTTGTTTTGCTAGGTCATGATATGGTGTACTATGATATCCTCTAGTTGCTTCAGAAAAGAAATATTGGGAATAATGAGATGTGATAGATTTAGATGAGTACCTTCGTCCCGTGCATGGTTTTGCTATGGCTAAGCTGTTGGGTATATGGTAACTGGTGGTGCATGGTTTTGCTAGGACCTTACGTTGGGTATATGGTGACTGTTGGACAATCCCACAAAAACATTTTATACTGGGAATAATTTGAGATTTATTAAATATATAGGTTGTGCTCCTATCATCAAATAAATTATTTTTCCTTAAGTCTTTTTTGTTTACCTATCTAACCATTCCAAGATGTAAATGAGCTTTTCTTCAGTAGTTTTTCCTGCCTTTCTCCATGACCACAGCTCAGCCCTCCCCTTAAGTAATCTAAACTCATAGTGCACCCGGAGCTATGGGTGCACATTTCACACGTTGATTCGAATGTTTGTTGCTTGAGGGGAAGGTTTATAGTTGAACAATTAAAATGGAATCAGAATTTTCCTTCTTGTCATTTTTTTATTTTAATTTTATGGTTGTATGTGCACTGGTAGATTTTATTGCAACTTTCTGTCAACAGACTACATGCTCGTACTTGGTCTTGACTCTTGTCAACCTTGAGAATTGTCTGTATTTCCCTTTTATTTTTCTTATTTGAAAAATAAACTTTTGTTTATTTAGATGGCTGTTCAAGAGTTGCCAGAAGTGCCCACTAAAGTGCTGTCTGAGGAACAGGAGCAAAAGTTGGACCTTCCTGATGTACCAACCAAACCACCTGTTCTTGTGGATGATGCTGCAACTGCTTCAGCTGAGGTCTCCACCAGGAGAAAAGGTTATTGTCTCCCTGTCCCCCCCTTAGGTATAAGTGCGCGTGCGCTAGCAATTCAATAACCTGACAATTTTCATCATCTCTCTGCAGTTTTGGAAGAACCATTGCCAGCATGATGAGGGAAAACATTTTTAGCAATGCTGCAGTCCTGCGGAGCTGCTGGCCATCCCAGAATCCAAGCATGCACTTCACAAATTCTTTTCATCTTGATATAAACTTTGCAATGGCACGCAAGTTGGTTTGTTTTTGCAATTGCAATCGTGCACATTAGATTTATTCATAGCTGTAAATTTACCATGTGGCTTATACATTTGGTATTCGGATAAATTAAGTCTCCTACATAATGAAAATTCCTCTCCTTCATGTTCTCATCTGCTGTAAATTGCTTTCAGCCCCATAATATGCTTATTTATGGACTGTCCATGAAATGGCATAAACAACTAGAAAAGGGATTTTTAATGAAAAGGGATTTATTTTTTTTGGTTAGTTTTTCAACAACTAGAGGCTCGATTCTTGAAGCATAAATATGGAGTGGAGAGGATACGAACGAAGCAATTTAAACCTTTTCTCATAACTTTTCAGGACCTGGGTTTTGGCTCCTTCACAATTAGAACCAGCGCCACCTTCTTTTTACCAACAAAAATAAAATAAAATGGAATAGCATTTCTTTCTTCCCTTTTGTTTCCGTGTAAAAATGATGTGAAAAATGAAACAGCGACTGCATAAAGATACATAAACAAGATGTCAAACTGAAAAATAGATTACTATACTTCTAATTGGAAAGTACAACTAATTAAATCATATATTTTGAGCTTCCAATAATTTTGAAAGATTAATTTAGTACAATCACACCAAAAACGTTTTACTAAGATAATTGGTAAGTGAAAACCTTGCTACAATTACTGTGTCCTAGCAAACATTGCACGTATGACATAGCTTCCAACTGTATATACCAAGAAGAAATGGGGTATGTACTGTCCACAGTATCCAAATCCATTCGATACAGTAACCAAAAATTGAAAGAAAAACCTCCTTAAGTTTCATTAACTTCATTTGCTACGCATCCTAAACCACTTTACTCTCTGTAATATCAAGAACAAAATTAGATTTGATCGGTTTCTACTTGGACAATCCAGCATACATGGCCTCAACTAGTTTCTGGTTCTTCCTCGTCTGCAGCTTCATTTTCATCATTGTTCTCTTCCCCTTCTCCATTTTCTTCTTCATTCTCATCAGTCCCACCTTCGGCATTTGGTTGGCCTGGAGGAGGTGGCAGCACCTCTTCAACCAATTCAACAAGTTCTTCAATGATTGGCATGTCAAAACGTGAATCCATTTCCTCTATGATCTGCCAAGTATAAGATAAGTAAATAATTAATGAACCTGCAAAGGAAACCCCTGACCTCCACAAGAAGAAAAAGAAAGAGCAGAAGAAGAGAAGAGAGAAGGAATATTGTCCGCGCGAGCAAGCAAAACTGTCTTCCTAGTGAACTTTGGTGGAATACACATCATTGACCATGATACCACATTTCCTTAAACCAGATGCAAGCAAAGAAAGGGGAGAGAGATTGGCCATTGTCAGGAAAGCAAACAACTGTTTTTTTTTTTTTTTCAGATTATGATCTTTCAGTGATTAGGCAGTATCAACATAGCATAATTCCTTCACCCAGGCTATGATCATTAAGAGGTTGAATATTTATTTAACAACACTGTCATATTTGCTGCATCATCCACAAGGACCATTTTAAGGACTATCAAAACCACAAAACCAAGAACATCATGTAGTCACTATTTGCCCATGATATTCTACAGCTCAAGTCTGGAAGCTACCAACTAGATACAAACACAAAAATAAGAATTTTTAAGCTGTGAAAAATTTGCAAAGAGGCTGAAAGCCAAGTTCAATTTTTACTCTAGAGAAAGTAATCACATTTCTGAGTAAGAGTTCTACACTCTTCAAACTGATCTACCATTCCATTTTCCTCTCCCATTTATAACTCAAATACTCTTCAGCTCCGCTCAGATATACATCACAATTTCATCAACAGAACTTGCAGTTAAATATAAGAAAACCATATCCAGCACTTCTTCTTGGTAAATAAATCTGCCGAATTCAATACTATCCTGCCTTGTCAGTAATTTCCCACTTTAAACCTGCTATCTAAGTGTGATGGAAATTGCACAACCACCAATTCCTAGACTTGAAAATTTTTCCAACTTTAAGAGAGCAAAGCAATCACCAAGGCATAGCAGATGGCACAAGACTCTACTATCTACATATTCAAACATTCAAACCTCCCTCAGGCCAACACATACAACCTTACAGCTCTATAAGCCACTCTAATAGCATAAAGCAAATTAGCAAGCAGCTTGAGAAAATGGCACCAGAATCTTAGTTTACAAGACCTGATACCTAATTTGTATGTTAGCAAAGGAGAGCAAAGAGCATACAAGAATAACAAATTTATTACCGTGTAAATCTCGACAGTTTGAGAAGGCCTAATATTGATAATATTAAGAAGCTCAGCTTTGGCAAGGTCGTACTTCTTACATCTCTCTAAGAATTCATTGATTTTCTCTCTTGTTAGATTGCACGCAGGAGTTTCAACCAAATAATCGTAAACCTACAAACAAAACAACGTAAAAAAATCAAACAAACACAATTCAAATTAGTTACGGTTAGCAATACAGATCCATCTGTTCCATTCCTTGCAATCATATTCCAAACAAAATTAAATAAGGAAAAACAACCTTGTATTCTGATGCCGCTACAGGAGCAAGAACCCGCGAAACATCCCTCGAGGCACCTCTCGATCTTAGAAAATCAAGCACTTCAAAATTGGTTAGGGCACCTGCATTTGGGTTTTTTCTGCATGTTTTTTGCTTCAATTCTTTATTATTAACTCCACCAGAGTAAAAAAGAAAGAAAAAAAGAATTATTCAAGAATTAGAAACGTACATCTTCATTGAAAATGGAGGGGTGTTGAGTGGAGAGATGGAGTCGCGGGATCTGTAGCAGATGACCAATGGAGATGTCTGTCAGTCACTAGAGTCGCTGATTGATTCTGTTCGAACCCTAAGGCAAGAGAGAGTGTCTGAGAATAAGACACGGCATTTCTTAACACCCAACAAGTAGAGTTGTGCCAACAATAGATTATTTTTGCGGTTGAAAAATATTTTTTTAAAAAAATTAAAATATATATCATAAATTCATTTAAATACCCAACCCATGCAAATATATATCATAAATTCATTCCAACAACAAAATAAGTGTCTTAAAATATATCTCAATTTCTTTAGCTGTGGTTCAAGAATGTAAGAGATCATTCCAACAACAAAATAAGTGTCTTAATATCATAATATTAATCCAACTGAGAAGAAAATAATATATTTAAAGGAAAATAATTTTTTGTGTTGCTAGAGGTGGGAATTCTTATAAAAAAAAAAATTTAAAGTAGAATCTAGATAAAATAAAGTATACACTGTAGAGTAAACTTGTTTATAGTAAAGTAATTTATTAAATTATATTAAATTAATTTTTTTGTTATGATTAGTAATCGAAAATATCAAGTGAATCATATAACAAATTCCAATGGTATAATAAAAAAAATAGGTATGTGAAAAAATAAAGGATGGTTTCTAGAAAATTACTGTAAAAACTATTAAATGAATGATAATTAGAGCAATTATTTTTTAAAATATTTTTTATTTAAAAATATATTAAAATAATATTTTTTTATTTTTAGTATTAATCCATTAAAATAATTTAAAAATATAAAAAAATATAATTTCATAAAAAATATATTGGCATCGAATTCCCAAATCTCTGCAGCTTCTTCATCTCTCCTAACTTTCTGTTCTCGAGATTGTAAACATTCCATCTCTTTCGAGGAAGAATGTTAAGACCTCCAATAATCAATTAAAAAACATAACTTACAATTCACCTGCAGAATTCAATTAATTCGAGATTACACAATCCATAATTACCGAGAAAGAAGCAACTTCCAAACTCTAGAGCATTGGAGTTCAAATACTCTTATTCTTTTTACTTATCAAATCTTGATTGTATGGGGTTTAGCAAAGGAGATTGTAGCATCTGGGCAATATCATAGAAAACAAAGATTGAATGAATTTCACCACCTATTAAGCTAGCTTATCATCACATAGTGTTCACTTAGATCGCTGCCGATCACTTGTTCATAATGCCGATCGATCTGCCGGTAACAAATTTTTTGCATACATTTTTCTTGGGGTAAGAACCTGTGACTGCAATATATTAGTGCAATTGCCACTTGGGACACACCAATAGTATGTACTTGGGAAACTCAGCCCAAAACTAAAACAAATGGTTTTCTGAACAGGCTGAAACAAGAATAAAAAATCATTGATCAAATGTTTTCTTGTTAATTTATTAGTAATTCTTCCATTGAGATGCAAACAATGCAGGAGAGCACTAGTTTTAACAATGGAGGCGTAATGTGGTGATATGTATAGCAAGAATAGAGACATTTCTCGAGCTTGAGTGTGTCCTTGCCATCTAAAGCGAAAACAAGAAATAAACAGAAATTCAGAGAGGGAGACAAGAGAGCTAACACCAACAGCTGCCTGTCCATTGCCAGTACAAACATCCCGATCGGGAGCTGAGAGCAGCAAGCATAGCCTACCAGGCATTCGTCAGGATAATCTGGCATAGCTAGAATCCAGGTATATTGCTTCCTGCTTGTGAAACAAACAAACTGGATTCATTTTAGCCCAGAAGAACCCAAATTGATTATTTTATGAGTAAAGGAGTTGAACAATTCAACACAATATTTATACATCCAAGTACCACACTGAAATTGGCAACGTACTGATACATCAATATTACTGATTCATTCTTGAATGTTAAACATGCATTGTAGTATAATGGATCCTGCTCAGACCTCTAAAGAAAGAAGCACTATTGTATTAAGCACTTTCATTCAGAGCTTAACTTTCCCTGCAAGCATATATGTCTTATCGATAATAGTTCTAGCCAATTCAGGCCCGCCCCATGCACTTTCAAATTCTCTAACAACCTCTTCTGACAGTAAATCCACACCTTGTCGCATGGCTGTATTAAATAATGAAAGTGACTTTAAAAGCTTCAAATGTCCCACAAAAGACATCTCCTTTTGCATCTCCAATTCCAGTGGCTGCCCCTCACTCCCAACACCTACACTTTCAAAAGGAAATGGAAGTGTCTTGTAACACTCTACTGCATACTTGATGTTTGGGTTTCGAAAAGGAAAGGTCCTCTCAAAGTGGGTCCTTCAGAGAAGATCAATTTCCGGGCTAATTAAGCTGGATTCCTGAGTAGCACCAAACCGTAAGTATGCCTCCAGGATTTCTCAGAACACGCCTGGCGATTGGATAGAACTTTTCCAGATCAAACCAATGCACAGCTGAAGCCACAGTAATGAGATCAACTGAATTTTCACCCCCAAGTAATGTCACTAGTTCATCATCGGACATTGTTAATGGGGTATGCAAGTAATGAGTTTGGGGGTGTGGTATGGCATGCTTTAGTTGTTCTTCACTTATGTCAGTTGCTATCACTTGCTTGTAGTGCTCCGACACCTGAAAATGACAACCATCTTTCCGAACTAGTCAAAATACAAACACGACAAAGTAAGGTCAAACAAAAGTTCTGATTCACGCCAAATCATCATACTAATTAGACCTGTCAAGAATAGAGAATTTGAGCGCCTTAGGACATATCTAATGTCTGGTCTTGTTTCAATTTTAAGGAGTATATGTCACTTGGGTTTTTTGGATAACTGCTGACTCATTAAGTCTGATCAAATGTTAGTATAAGACACTTAAAAGAGAGAGCTAAGATTGTTCACGTCTCAATTTCTTTAGCTGTGGTTTAAGAATGTAAGACACAGAGAGAACTAACACCAATAGCCGCTTGACCATTGCCAGTACCAACATCCCAAGCTAAACAGTGGTGAGGGGTGAGAGCAGCCAACATTGAGAACCATTCGCTTGGATATGTTGGCCTTGCATCCACATATATAGACGCCTGCTTGTCAAACAAACCTGCCATGTAAAATCTTGTGAATTCTGATAGTATATGTGCGTGTGAAAGTTTTGATGACCCGACGACGGACTACTGTATAATAAATTATGGCAGTCTGAGTTTACAAGGAGGTCAAATAAACCTATCCAGGAGAGTGGCCTGCAATTTGGAGGATTAGTATGTCTACTTCTTTTTTTACCCTAAAACAAATGGTATTCGCTAATAGCTTTGCTTCAAGTATTAAGCAGGATTAATCATATTTCAGGGAAAATAAATGGTGACAGAAAAGTGAACCTCTAACCAGCCGAAAAGAAAAGAAAAGGAAAATAAGAAAGGTAAGTAACTGTGAGTTGAGGAAAGTGCAGGTTGACCCATACCAAGAATTGTCATCGGCTTATAAAGATCAAGTTCCAAAAAAAGGAAACAACTTGTGAGATGAGGAAAGTGCAAGGTTGTTCCCTACTAAGAATGGCATCAAGTTTCAAACAAAGGAAAGAACTTGTGAGATGAGGAAAGTGCAAGGCTGGTCCCTACGAAGAATTGCCGATGGTAGATATCAAGTTCCAAACAAAGAAAAGAACTTGTGAGATGAGGAAAGTGCAAGGTTGGTCCCTACGAAGAATTGTAAATATCAAGTTTCAAACAAAGAAAAGAACCTGTGAGATGAGGAAAGTGCAGGATGATCTCTACCAAGAATGGTCGCGATTTGCTAAATATCAAGATTCTTTCCAAAGACTTCGCTACTGTTGGTGCATTAAGACGAGATCCAAGTCGTCAACTTCATAAAGGAAAAACTTCTCTGACGGGAAACTTCGGCCTCGTTTCCTCTAATTTCTCAGCAACTCGCCTATCAGACACCTAATTAGTCCTCATTTTGCTTTCTATAGAAAAAGGTCGCAGACTTAGTAAGGGGTGTGATTTGAGCTCAAAACAAGGTATAACATTAAAATTTAAAAAAAAAAAGTTTATTTATTTTTAAATTAATATTTATTTATATTTTTAAATTATTTTAATACACTTTATATTAATATCTAAACGATTTTTCAAAATAAAAAATAATATTATTTTAATATATTTTCAAATAAAAAATACTTTAAATTCCTCCAGCCCATCCCATGAACTCTCAAGTTCCCTGACAATCTCTTCTCGGTAATAAACTGACGTGGATTCAGAATTCCCATAAATGACAGACTTGGTACCCAATACGCGTCCAGGCGACATACTTCTTACTCAATGTGCCTAGAGGCTAGCCCCATCCACGCAATTTCGTGCTCGCTTTTAGCATAGGTATGGTATATAATATTTTTTATAGGTATAATTTTAAAAATATATATTTAATTAACACTATAATTAAAATTAAAATTAAAAAAATTATTTAATATATTTAATTAAGGATACTTTTAAAAGTAAAGATATAAAATAATATATATTATTATTAATAATTTTCAATTTTAATATTATAGAATTAACTATTGTTATTATATTATAAAATAAATAATATTTTTTATAAATTATTTTTTATTTTTTCATTAAATTATTTATAATTCTATTACATATAAAATTTATTAAATAAAAATTATAGTTTTCATAATTTTTTAAGCATGCAACAACATCAAATAAAATATTATCATATCAAAAATAAAATTATAATTATAATTAAATTCTGTTAATATCATCACACAATTTTTTTTTTAATATAATCTTCTTTTAATATGATTATATAATATCATTAAATAATTAAATAATTGTAAATATTAATTTTTAAATAAAACATAATATTTAAAAAAAATAAATTTTTTTATTTTACTTGATCACATTTACACCGGCATCTAAGTTGGGTCAGAAGCTAATCTGATCATAAACAGTGAAGCATGTAGAAGATAAAGGAGAAGAGTAGTGTTTGAATGAGGGAAAGGCAGAGGCCGGTGGTGAGCTGAGGAAACTGCTCTCCATTGTGCTTTGTTTCTGATCTTCTTCTTCGAATGGTGAAGAATGCAAAAAACGAAGTAAAAGGGAAAGAAAAGGAGGAAGAGAAAACAGTGACTGACAGTGAAAGCAGCTAAAGCTGATGATAAGCTGCTCTTCACTGTTCACGTAAATAATAAAGAATGCAGAAAACAGAAGATGACGGGGAAGGGACAAAAAAAAAAAGGAAAAAAGAAGTAACTAGCAGTGAGCTGAGGGAGCTGCTCTCTACTGTGCTCTGCAACGCTCTGTTTTTGTTCTTCTTGTTCAACACCTCTATTAGTCTATTACTGTGTTTATAAACATACACAATTGCAATAAACAAAAATAGCATGCAAAACGTACCATTACGAAAAGTATGCAGAAATAGCTTCAACAAAACTGAGTTTTGAACGCATTTAATGATAGAATCCATGCCTGAAAATTGTGTTCTATTTTGTAACCAATGAGAAGAAATCGTGATTAATTAAAAACATTACCGCAAACGCTGAGCCAAACAGGCTCACTCAATAACCATACCAACATTAACTCTCTCCTGTAGTTTTACAGAAATAATGGATACATCAACATCCTGCTAATAAATGGTGCTCGCATCAAATGCTATTCACATCCCAATGACTACATAGAGACAACTGAAAAATGCCGCTAACATCAAAAGCAAGCAACAAGCTTTCTGGGGTCTAAAGACAATACCCTCATCTTTGTTTACAGAAAACGCGATTTTTAAACAAGCAACAGGAATAGTCCAACTCTCATGGATGATAGAACATTAACAAATAGGGTTCGAAACCAAAACAAGATACCTCACCAGTTGCCACAGGGTTTCACCAAACCCACATAAAACTGAGTCAAATCAACCATTAACAACCCCCAAGCTTTCTTTTCAGAAGCAATACGGCAGTTTAGCCCAACATCCATACAAAATTAAGCTACTGGTTCTATCAAACAAAATTTATAGATTATCCGCCAACAGAATCTCAGTTGCTCAACTATTTTCATGCAGTGTTATTTCATAACAAGACATATTTCTATTTGTCAAATAGAGCATCAAAACAACAACCCGGAGCAAATCTATCACAGATACACTATAATAACACAGCAATTCACCAATCAAAAAAAGAAACTAAAATTAAAATTTTTCAATTCCTTCTTAAGCACATACAACAATACCCTTAAAAGGAGAATTTCTTTGTCTAAACTTATAATAACAAAAATTAAAAATTAAAAACGAAATCGATCAATCACCCCCGTTGTTTTGAGAAGAAGAACAATCACCGTCCGATTTATGATCATGATTGCAATCATCATCGCTATCATCCTCATCGAAGGGCTTCTCCTTGTGGAAAATACAACATATTTTAGAACTTTTCTTCTGCATACACTCGTTATCCACAGTGCCTTCTTTCCACGAAACCTTCTTTTTCGGCCTATTTAAGCGCAAAGTTAGGGTATGTTGCTGTTGCCGGGTGAGATTTTCCAGGACGGTGGTGGTTGTGGAGGAAGAAGGTGGTGGTCTCATTACGGTGGTGGTTGTCGCGGTGGTGCTCATGACGGAGTTATTGGCGGTTTGTGTCTTGCTAGGTATTGCAGAGAAGGAGAGAACGAGAACCACAAAATACAATTGGCTTGTTTTCGTTTTTTCTTTCGTGAACCAACTAGAAGAATCCAAATATTCTTTTCAATTGGAAATTTCTTTTTGTGAGATAACTTCAAATTAGTCCTTTAACTTATTGTACGTTCTATTTGAGTACTCCTACTTTAATGGTTAATGATATTATATCAATTGCATGCCCCTTTTAGTACTTTTTTTTTAATTACTCTCTCTTTCCCGGGTAAAACGGTGCTCTAATCAGCTTATTTGTTAATCAAAATCAAATCATATAATTTTCTTCGAAGAAATTTTAAGAATAGTCTTTGTATCCACCTAATGCGGTAATGTAAATTGCTATTTGATATTATTCATCGCGGATCAGTTTTTTTTTAATAAAAAATAAATAAATAAAACTTTTTAAACTACGATAAATTTATCTTTTCAAGTGATAAAAACAATAAAAAAAATTTAAATAAAACTTTCTCATGAAAATTATTTTTTTAATAATTTTAATTGGTGTCAATCAAGTTTTTTTTTTATCACCATAATCCCATGATTCTTTATTCTCTCTCGATCAAAAACTAAAAAAAATAAAGTTATATATCAAAATTAAAATTTTGAAAACCAAAAAAATCAAAAAGAAAGAAATTAAAAGGTATAAAGACCAAAATCAACTTTCAATGCAAACTTTGAAGGTGCCACTAAGTTTTGTTGTTTTTTCTATTTCAATTCCCTATCTTTCAATTATATAATTACTCAACAAATTAGAATCAATTAACCTTCAATTTAGCCATAAAAAGACTTAATTAAAAAGAAAAAAATATGAATAAAGTGAAATGTAAATATGTGAACGGTGCATGAGAGTTGATCTAGGTTGATTTCAATTTATTTATTTTTTAAAATATTAAAATAATATTGTTTTGATAAATTATTTTTCTATGAAAAAAACAAGTTAAGAATTAAGTTTTATCTGAAGCTATTTAAATCATGAGTTAACTTGAATTTGATCGGAACAAACTGTGTCTATGCCTTAACTAGTTTTTTTTTTTAACTTTCAAACCAATTTACATCTCAAGTTTAAAGTTAGCCCAGTAAACAGATTCAGATTTTATAATTAAGTCCATGACCATTTGGAATATGCAAATAGCCCAACCCCGTTACATGGTTTGTACTTGAACATACTTTAACCATTTACTAGAAGTAAATAATACTAAACGGTAAATCTGGATCAATTTTATTGACATAACGGGAAACAAAAGTAAAATTTCTGAATCAAATGACAAATACCTGTTCATATTCCACAATAGGAAACCATGCACTAGAATCAGCAACCTTACTCCAAAATCCTAAAGTTAAACGTGTAATAAACCATGCATGTTGAAAGCTGAGACTCGTTCTTTCGAGGATTACAATGGAAAGTCCAAGTTTACTGGGATTTGAACCCAAAAGTTTTGTCCATGTCAAATAGACTTTGGAACCGATGGCACTGGCCAAATCACAAGGATAGCTGCAACTTGAACATCTAGTATCTGATATTCAAAACTATATTGCAAGACATTTATGCAAGAACAACACAATAATAGGGCCTTGGAATCAGAAAGTATGGATGAGATGGAAACAAGCACAACGCACTCACAAACAAATAGATAAACCAGAAAATATAAGATATGGAGCATTTCCATTTTTAATTATACAATCCAAATGCATTTGCCAAGCCAGTTTATTCAATCTCTCATCCTTCTACCAATCATTAATTAACACACCAAATTATTTACTTACAATTTTAGCGGCTTATACCTTATGTTTATTGCCATAAAAATAATATAATTCTACTCAATGCTTGTCTCAAGATAGGATTCATTAGAGCCACCTTAACCTTTATAATCCAAGAGAAGGGTTATGGAGGAACGAGGCAACATTGACTATCACTTTGACCATCAATGAGCAACAGCAAGGCACCAGCGAAAATGTGTTGAACCATCAACTCAGCAACCGAGGACACCTCAGCTTTTATGGATTTGTAATAACCCCTTGGTTCTTGGACTCCGCGTTCAGTGCCTATAAGTTTCTTAGCCTGTCAACGAGAAACAAGGGAACACAGCTGAGAAGCCTTGACTAAATGAACTATTATTTAAAAGCACATCATTCTCCAACTTTACCACAACCAGCATTCTAGATTCTTTTCCCGTAACCAATGTTATGAAATCAACCCAGTGTGCAGGGAAAGTAAAGTACAAGAGTTTAACCACTTAAACTCAACGCGAACTCATTTCTTATCCCTTGCCTTGAAGGTAAGGCCTGCTGAGAGTTTTCTACAATCATTTCTTATCCCTTGCCTTACATTGAAAGATTGATGCAGCATATGCAAAGAAACAAAAGAAACAGAATAATATTAAATATGTGCTTCCTTCTGAACTTAAAGATGTACAGTCCAAGCTTGAGCATAAAAGAAAATGACAATGATCCAGACTCAAACTGAATGATGACTCGCGCCAGTTACAACAGAGGAGTGATTGGGCACCATTCTAAATTACGAAATAAATCAATGGTGGAAAGTGGAAACTGAGCATAGTATGTCAAAGACTGTATGTTTCATCTTGTCTGGTCTTCAAAAGCACAATGATACAACGGCAGTAAAAAATAAACAAGGAAAGACGTAAAATCTCCTTTCACCCAGTAGGCTACCTACATGGCCATGCATAATTGCCCTACAGTTTTAAAATTCAGCTAAATTATAAAAAGAAATATCCTTTAAAACCCAAACTAAGGCCCCATAGAGAAGGCTTGGCTCAATTTTTTTCAGACTTACCCTAAGATAACTGGCCTCATGATTATTTTGGAAATCCATAAAAAGTTGAATGATTACAATAGTGCTGAGCTGAGCAATTAATAGTACTGAACGATTAATAGCGCTGAGCAATTGGTCAAAACACCAGGAGAGCTTCATCAACACATCATATCCATACAAGAATCATGGAAGTGAAGACGGACAATAAGATGCAAGATAATGCTAGAAACCATGCCTCGTTGACAAAGTTAGAAACATACACAATGCTCTAATCTAAATCATAAAAGCTGATTTTGGTTAATCAGCCATCAAACAGTAAGTTTCTCATCAATCCAGAAATTAGAAGTTCAGAACATGGTTTCCATTACCATGTTACAACTCAAAGCTAATTCTTCTAGCCACCTCAGTTGTCCATGCCCTTTCACTTTTTTTTGTGACTTTAATATAGTATCCTTCGGCATTTTTACAGATAAACACAAGACATAAGGAGAAGGAGAAATTAAAAATAAAAGGGTGGATTGCTCATAAACAACTGGAACAGTACAAAATAATGACATGATGGAACCAACCAGTTTAGATAATGTAAATCACCAAGAAAAAACAATTTGATATTTATTTACCAAAAAAAAAAATGAAAATAAGCATTGAATAGAGAAGGCCAACCTTGGTGAAGGCAAACAAGCTGAGGCAGTTGAGAAGCCAGTAAAGACATTTGAATAGGACTTGGTCAAGTATGAGAAGTTGCTAATGGGAGGTAAAGCAGGCACCCGTTCACCTTTCTTCAAAAGCTCTTGTAAGTTCAGTCTCTGCATGGTCAAGACAGTTCTCGAATCCTTCCAAACAAAGACAAGGAGACCATTTTCAATTACAAAGAGGGAACCAGGCTTTGAGCCTGGATATCTGAAACCATACCCATTTGCTATGCCCTCCCCTGCAAATGCATGCTTAACGATCAAAGGGAAGGAAATTGCATCAACATCCCAAGGAAATGGATCGTATAAAGGCTCATCAATATTAACTATGAACATTGCTGAGCCATTTGGATGCAGAACATAATGGGTGCCTTCTAATATCTTAGTAGCAATGAGGTTTCTTTGTCCTTCAGACTCCTCATAAGAGACCAAAAGAAAGAACAGAGCCTTTCCAGGCTTCTCTTCAGTGGGCTTCCCGGGAGGCCAACCAAAAGTCCCTCCCCATAAACCAGCATATTCTTCATCAGCTCTTGGACCTCGCATGGGTAACTTGTATAGGGCAAACCGGCTGTCATGCATATTCGGCCATGCGCGATAAGAAGATAACCTCACCACAGTGGCGTGTAATGTCAGCCCTATTGTATCACCTGACCTTAAAAAATCATGCAGCGGTGCATGTTTTCTCTCACTCCTTGAACAACCATGCTTGGAATGTGTGTGGCTACCATTTATGGAGGGCGGCTTCCCCAAAATCTGTCTGATGCTTGCTCTGAAATACCCACCAAGGGTTCTCTTCGTGTTGGACTGCATCTGATTATCATCCTCGTTCAGAGACCCACTTGATTGATCAAGAAACTTCCTAACCTCACTCAATTGCAGTTGCATAGGATCACAAGGCACTTCAGGAGCTTCCTTCCAATTGAAGCCTTGACCAAGATTATAAATTTTCAAAAGAACTGATCTCCGTTCAAACAAGAGTGCCAAATCTTTCTGAAAATTCTCTTCATCATTTCTCAACCGAGGAAATAGCAGACTATTTTCCAAATCGGATACCTTTTGACCAACTTGGGTGGTGACAACCTCAATCAACTTTCTTCTGTCACTGAAAGCCAGGCGGCTAAAAGGCACCTGAGCCTCACATTGTATGATCATCCTCTCTGACCCTGGCAATCCACTATGTGACCTAGAAACCTTTCTTGCTAGCTCCTTGTCTGGGTTATAGGCAAAGCTCTTATTAGGGAATAATTTACTCTTCTGTTGCCTAGGGTCAACCTCAAGCAACAAGACATTGCAATTCCTCTCAACAGACTTGACTGAACCAGGATAAACATAGTCATTCCCTTTGTCTCTTCCATGTAGGAAAAATGTTGTGGAACCATCAAGGTCACCTATTATTTCAAACACCGGTGCCCATAAAATAGGACCCTCCTCGATACCTAAAGGGCCTAACTCCTGAGGTAAAATCCGGCATCCAACAACAGATACAAAACCTGGCATGACATAAACTACATTACCAAGCTCGGGATTTTGGTGAACCCAGATTCCAATTAACGGCTTAACACTAACTAGGAATCGACATAATGCCCTGTAAGATGACACACCCTTCCGCCACTCCAGGAGATCCCGATGAGGGACAGGTCCTACCATGTCACATTGGGTGAGCCAGACTTTCTCAGATGCCACAAGAGCATATAAGCTCCGGCAGCAAAGACTTAGGGTACAGATGTCCCTTGGCGAAAGGAACCGACATACAATGGTAAATACATCATCAGGAAGAGCAAGAAGCAAGCATGAATCACAAAATTCAGGCATCATACCGCTTCACCTTACTATTTATGGCTTTACCAAGCAATTCAAAATTGTATTATGCCTATATTAACCTAAACAGCACAATCACTGAACACTAGATATTCTATAGACATAATTAGGACCAAACAAATCAATTACAAGCTGATTTAACAACAGAAGCTGAAAAGAACATTGCCTCACCCTTGAAATCCCAAAAGAACCCATCTTTCTCGAATCGATTCAATCAAAATAAGCAGATGCAAACCTGGAAAGTGAGACGGGTCTGCCACGGACTCTCAAGCTCATGCCTGTAATAAACATGCATAGCTTCAAGAGGTACAAAAGGGCAACACTGGGTTTGTCTCAGATTCTCCTGAAATGAACTCCCCTTGCCTCAGATTCACCAGGACTAAAAAGGGCTCGTTTCATATCCTCCAGAGCTAAACAGATGAACTGGGTTTGTTTCAAATTCTTCGTTTCTCACAAAAGATTGGTTGTTTGAAAGAAAAGGCGATGAAAAAAAAAAAGACAGCATGGAAATTGAATAGAGAAACTTCCTCGTATTAGCATTGCGTTGTGTGTCAACTTGTCGAGTCAAGTCATCTCTTTCTCCACTGAACACCCAAAGTCCACAAACCACTATTCCGCTTGGCTTGTCGGCTGTCCATCTTTGTCAAGAGAGAATGATGGACACCGAGAAATGGTGAAAGGAGAAATTGCCTTGAAGCTTTGGTTTCATCAAATATTGTCCTAACTTTTTTATTAATTGCTTTCTTGCGTCCCTCACACTCTATCTTTTCTTGTTTTAGTACTAGACTGTACATACACTGGCCAGCCACTATTGAAACAGAACTAAAAGTAGAAGCCAAGAAGACGTCCCTAGAGGCCAAACATCACTTCACTATCTGGTCCGAAGATTGCTCCACGTGGAATATCTAAAGAGTCTTGGCTTCTTTTACGTGTTTAGTGGTCCCACACACCACGGTGCGTGATTGAGCCTTCGATTATATGGCATTAATTGAATTTGACTCCTCCACATGTTAATCAACACAGAATTTTCTACTTACATATTCTTTTGCACGAGTATGACGTATTGAAGTTAAAGATACAAAATGTAAGGCATAGCATGGCATATGCTAATTCAGGCAGAAATTAAAGATAACAATAAATAATAAAAAACATAATAATTTTAATGAGTAAGGGAAACCGAGATATGAAATTTAAATTCATAAATTTTATTTTCTCTCTAATAATAATAATAATAATAATAATTAGGGTTTCAAGATAAGATTCTAAAAATCTAAATATTTAATAATTGGAGTAGTGATTTTATAGTAATTCTAAAAAATATAATCTTTAAAAAAAATTATAAAAATTTAAATCTGATCTAACAATTAAATCAAATCAAATATTTTGTAAGAGAATCATCGTACAAGCAATCATACCTTAAAAGCACCCAAGATTAAATAAAATATGCTTAATCTCAAATCTAGACCAATAAAACAACTTCAGACATGTTTTTGTACAGTAGATGACCATGTGAGAACATTATTTCTTCTCAGCACCGCACTATAACTATTAGAATTTTTAATCTCAAATTATTGTTATTAATTAAATTAAAGTTCATTGATATGCTGATATAAAAATAAGTTTTTTAAAAATAAAACTTTAAAAAAATAATTTTATTATAATATAAACGTGTAATAAAAGGCAGAGTTTGGACTGGAACTAATACTATAGATAAGCGTATGGTTTCTGTGATTGACTTGGAGTCAATGTATACTATCATTTCTTCCGGGGGGCCAAGTTGACTACACTTGTGGTCCTCATGATTTTCATTAAATGATTTTACCTTTGCATTAAAGATTGTGGTATTGATTTTTGATAAAGATATTTGGTGATTTTAATCTAGATAATTGGGTTCCTATGATTTAATTCCTTGGAGTCTTCGGCCATAATCAACTCAATCTTCATTAATTTTAACTTTTCGAATTTCTACTGGTTTTATTTTTTTAAAAGAGAAAAATCAATTAGTTTTTTTTTTTAAATTTATTTTTTTATTTATCTAATCTGTATTTTTTTTAATTCAAACTAGAGATTTTTTCATTTTATTTTACTTAAAAATTAAAAACAACAATATAGAAATGATTGATACAAGGCCTTATTAGAAAAATACTATAGTGATCATTTGGATTTTAATAATATTCATTAAAGGAAAAAATCACGGCTTAGTCCACAAATGACGTCACATGATTCTCAATCGAGTCCAAAGATTGCTCCGCGTGGAATATTGAGAGAGGCTGGGCTCCTCTTACGTGTTAGTGGTCCCATACACCATGGTGCACGATAGTCTTTGATTACGGCGTTAATTGAATTTGACTAGTCAACGTATTAATTAAAATAGAATTTTCCACGCGGATTTTTTTTGCATTACCATGATGTATTCACCTTTTTTTTTTTTTTGAATTTGAAAAATTAAGTAATTAAATAAACCTCCTTAATCACCTTAATTATCTTTTGGGAATGAATACTCAAAACTTCACGGATAAAATATTGAATATTTAATTTCTTATCCTATAAAAAATAAAAATATATATGATATTCATTATCATCCCTAAGGCGCAGGGAAATTATAAAGCTACTGTGATAATGGTGAAGAAACATGCGATATGGTTGGTTTTTTTCCACCAATTAACTCTTCTCTGGTCAAGACTAATTTTATATTTTCTTATTCAATAAAAAATAATAATAACAGTTCACAAGAATTTAAAACTCATCCTCGAAGGTTTAATTTCCCACGTCTCCTGTTCTGTCAATTTTCATGGGTTTGAGCAGAAGGCTTTCAAGGGTTACTGCTAGCCCATGCATTAAACAAGTTGGGTTGTTTACGAGGCTGCCTTCTTTATCACAATAGGACTCCTTACATGGTGTTTTCCATCGGACCAGGTAATCCCTCCGAACACAGTCATCATTCTTAAACCCTTTCTTAGCCTCTACAGTTACCTCAAACATTTTCTCTTCATGTTTCTTATCGAACCTCAAACTTCTTGGCTCAACCTTTACAGATATTCCTCTAGGTGCTTTGATGTGAACTCTATACGAGCTCGGAGTCCCCACGTTCTTCAATGTTCGAGACAACGTGATCTTGCCTGAGAGATTCGGGACAGTAATGGATGGATAGTTGAAATCAACCAGACTACTGTTGTTGTGCGACTGGCATATGTATGGCTCACCAAGAAAAAGGGACAACTGGGTTGAATTATAGCCAATGGAACATAGAAAGTCCACATAATCTCTAGTTGTTAAGTCATAGACCAAGCCTGGTTCCATTGCTCGGCTAGGCCAGATGTGCCCTGCACCATAATTCAAGGGGTTTGCCTCGATAAGAGAAGCATTGGCAATAGGCTGTCTGGCATTGCTGATCGTTGTCGCTGAAATGTCATAAGCAACCACTCAAGTTATCAGTGCATCACACAAAAATAACCTCAAGATAGCTTTTATGAGCAGAAACAAGGACTAACCGGTTGTCATGATTGCGGATTTTATAGCAGCAGGACTCCAATCAGGGTGAATATTTTTGAGAAGACCAGCGATTCCAGAAACATGGGGGCATGAAATTGAAGTCCCTGACATGATATTGAATAGTGCTTGGCGCTGGTCTCCTGCGATATGAAATGGCCCTGAAGCCCTTGTGTAAGCAGCAAGAATATTCACCCCAGGTGCAGTGATGTCAGGCTGAAGTATCACGAAAATTAGCAGTCACAAAACAATATAGTGCACTCATTTCAAAATCCTTAAATGAAGATGTCAGAAGCATATCGTTTGCACTTCCGATTCAGTGTCACGTTGAAGCACCTTGAGGATCCCTGGAGTGATTGGATTAGGCCCAGGAGATGAAAAGTTGGCCTTGGTGGGTGCAGCCACTGTTCCCACTTCTGTGGCACCACTTATATAAGCTACTGGTGTCCTGAATGAAAAGAGAAGAACTTAGTGACTTACAGGATCACAGATGACAAGTAGTACAGGACATCGTCGACTTAATTTAATCAATCGACGAATTCTAATTTTCTGAATCAAATAAGAGAGACATTACTTTGTACTATAGATATAAGATAAAATGGAAAGCCCATCGACTGCAGAGACAACTGAAGTAGGAACGAAGTGCGCAATAGGATCCACTACACTAAACATAAATTGGTCAGCAAGTATCATCCCCACGCCACCAGATTGAGCAACGACCAAACTCTTTTCTCCATCAAAGACCTCGTCACGAGTACAATATACAATTTTTCCTTTTACTTTCACTGGGTCAAGGGATCCGACGAGACAATGTTTTCTGCCAAACATAAGAAAGATGAATCTAAGAGATCAAGAAAATTAGAACGAACATGTGAATTTTTGTTAGAGAACGAAGTCAGTTTGGTTACGCTAAATGACTAGAGACGTTGGCAGCTTTAACATCCACCGAATTGATCAAGGGGTAGAACTTCCCTGCTGGTTGAGTATTGGTATTAATACTGAGGCCCTGATTATTTAGAAGTGAAGCAAATTCTTGAGACCTCATGTCAGCTAGGACAATTTGTAAGGACATGCCAAAAATATGGGCTAATTGGCCGAACCTTGTATCGTTTGTGATTGCCAAGGATGGCACTAGATGGAAATTCCCTACTGATGGTGCTAGCACCAACTGTAAGAATCCATGGAGCTACATTTACAACTGCACCAGGAGCAGGTCCTTCATTTCCTGCTGCGGCAACCACAAGAATCCCATTCTCGACGGCATGAAATGCTCCTATTGCAGTTCTATCTTTGAAGTATTCGTTTGGAACAAATCCAAGTGAAACAGAGAGGATATCTACACCATCATGTATAGCAGCCTCATAGCCAGCCAATACATCAGCATCCAGACAGTCTGGCCAGCAAACCTTGTATGAAGCAACTCGCGAGTTGGGAGAACCACCTTTCGCTGTTCCATAAGCTGAGCCAAGCAAGTTTGCCCCAGAAACAAAACGACCTCCTGCAGTGGAGAGAGTGTGGGTTCCGTGGCCATTGTAATCTCGCGCGGTGTGGTATGAAGAATTAAGTGGGTGGCCAACTTCAGCTTCGTAGCCTTTGTTAAAGTATCTTGCTCCGATCAGTTTCCTGATAACAACAGCATAATTGGATGTTACGAATCTAACTATTTGTAGGATAGCCTAAGCATATACTGTAGGCTGCAGAAGCGAAAGATTTTGCACAGGATGCTGAGAGACTAGTTCAGATAATAAAAGGAGCTCTAGTCATTAGAAAGAAATCAAATTACCTGTTGCATTTAACCCCATCGTTTGTATCACAGTACCCTTTCCATTTAGAAGGAACAGGTCCCATCCCTTCATCATTGAAGCTTTCCGATTCAGGCCAAACACCTACGTGCCATCGTAGATTTCAAGAAAAATGTTAAACAAGAGCTATCCATGGAAGTTCTCTCCCATATGCAAGGTAACTGTACCTTGTCCAAAAATAATTGAAGGCAGCAACATTATTTTATGAGAATGATGAAGGATAGTTGAAACATTCTATACACACAAGTAAATTCAATTACCAAAATCAAGAGTTCCAATAATTACGCCTTCTCCAAATTTGGCCTTTAGCCACATAGAATCAGCTGAAATCTCTCCATCTCTTTCCAGTCCAAGAAAGTCCCATGAATTTGTCGTGTGTAATTTGCTTATTTGGTTCCGAAAAACAGATAAAACTTTTGGATGCTCTGTACAAATTAACAAGACTATTAATCTAATAATATCATTATTATCAAGAAGTTCATGTCGAAAAACGAGAAAGGAAGCATATTAATTGTAAGATATCGTAATTTTATGATATGTACTTGAAATTTCAGCTGCTTCTTCATCTTCAAGTATTGCTGCAAAACCATTGAAATAACGAGTGTAGGAGTAGAATATGGCTTCTTTCGCCTTCTCCTTACTGTTATTGCGATAGAAATCATTATTAGAATCATGTCTATACAGCACATAGTACAAGTCATGTAATATTGCATCACCTCTGCATGCAGGAACCCAGAAGTTAATGATGGGAATCGGTTACCCTGTCCAGATCCAAGGAAGAAGGTTCAGAAACATGAGAATGTCTCCCCAGGTAAACCACATAAGACTGTGTATACAGACACAAGTATATATCAGCTTAAGAGTAATAACATAAGATATATTGTTGATGATCATGCAACAAGAAGTACCAAAAGATCAATATTAAAACATCAACATTGTATAATATTAATGCATGCTAGCTTGCCTTTTTTGCAGCTAGAATTGGACTCCGCAAGGTAGCGAAAAGAGTGAGAAACAGAAACAAATAGTAAGAAGCTGCTGCAGTGCCCATCTTTTTTATACACTTGCTCAATAAGGTCTGTTAAGCGATGTTAATCTCTATGAGAATAACATAAACCATTTATATAGGATTAGCTTCCCCAAATCTCCACCAAAAACAAAAACAAAAAATCTATACGCAACAAGTTTTTTTGCAGACCATAAAAGACTTTTCAAAAGACTTGAATTTGGACACAAGTACTTTTCCAAGTTCGACGAAGGGTCTTCGATTTTTTTTCAAGAGTATAATTCTCACCAGTGATGGTGATGGTGCAAAGTGTATATTGTATTATTTAACACCATCCTCGGCAAAGAAAGATAATACCATGTTATAATTCAATTAATCAGATTTTAAACTTATTTTTTAAAAATTATTAGTTTAAATATTTTAAATTTTATAATTATTAAAAATTTATATGATTGTTTGCTTTAAAATATTAAAAAATTAACTGAAATTTACATAAACTAACTCGGATATATACCATCATACATGTTAATATTGATTTGTATATTCCTAGCTTTTGTGAAGATTTAATTGGAATAATGTTTTTATTTTAGCCAATAAATTTTATATAAATAGAATTAATGTTCACACATGCGGTATCCAAATATTATATGCCTTTCTTCAACCTCCCAAACCCACGTTGGAGTTGAATTTTATATAAATAGATTTTTCCCATGAATACTAGTAATTTCTGTTGAATTTGAAGGCATAATGGGTACGAGGTCAAGAGATCATTTCTGATTTTCCATTTAGTATTATATGACAAAATGATCAAGCCTGCCTGCGAGCACCATCCTACGCAAAGAGGTTGAGCTAAGAGCCTGCGAGCACCATCCTGTGCAAAGAAAGGTGCATTTCAATGTTGATTAGCATATATGGTGCCAATTGCCAAGCAACACTTTAGTCTCTGAGCTATGTCAAATCCTTTCACTTAGCTATAAGGGCAAACAATAAAGACTATTATGATAAATCAAGTTTTTGATTCAATAAAAAACAAATAATTTATAATTATACTGTTCAAGAGTTCACAGAAAGTTTAACATTTACCCTTAAGTTTTTATTTAATTTATAATAATTAATATCCTCAAAAAAATTTATATATTTATTTATTTTCTACAATAAATAGTTTATATGTTAAACACACAAAAAAAAATTTAAAATTTTCATGTTTGTTTATTTATTTTGTTGTGGGTTTGAGCAGAAGGCTTTAAAGGGCTGAACGCCAGCCCATACATTAAGCCCGACTGAAAGATAAAACCCACTAATAAAACAGAAACCCCACTCGGGCACCATCTCCCTCTTAAAAGAACTCGGCGGGAAAACTCCCTTTTCCCCAAATTTCCCCATTTTATATTTTAAAAAAACAAGAAACCCCTTAATCCCCAATTTCCACCACCATAAGCGGTGATGATAAAAGTTCTGAACGTGGCGGAGAAGCCTTCTGTGGCGAAATCGGTGGCGACGATACTCTCACGAAATCAGCTTCGAGTGAGAGACGGACGGTCCCGGTACAACAAGATATTCGAGTTCAACTACTCCATTAATGGCCAACAATGCCACATGCTTGTCACTTCAGTCACTGGTCATCTCATGGAAGTCGAATTCGAAGATAGATTCCGTAAATGGCATTCTTGTGACCCCGCCGATCTCTACACCGCTCCCATACGCAAATACGTCCCTGAGGTGCCTCTCGTACCCGCTTTATTTATATTTGTACAGGAGTATTCTGCAAAGTTCTGCCTGTGGTGTCTTGATTTTTTTTTTTTGGGATAGGATAAGTTGGACATCAAAAGGACATTGGAGGAGGAAGCGAGGAGGTGTCATTGGCTTGTTTTGTGGTTAGATTGTGATAGAGAAGGAGAGAACATTGCATTTGAAGTGATGGCAGTTTGTAAAGGTGTAAATAGAAATCTTACAATAAGGAGGGCTCGGTTTTCGGCTCTAATTGAGAGGTTTTTTTAAGGCCAAGTTTCTCTTTTTTTTCGTGACGAGTTGATGACTTCTTGAGTTTGTGTTTGCTTATGTTTTGGTTTTACAAATTTAAGGGATATTCATGAAGCAGCCCAAAATCTTATTGCTCCTAATCAGTGGTTTTCAGATGCAGTGGACGCTAGGCAAGTGAGTGTCTTGAAAATCTTCCAGTTTTATTGTAGTTGCTATCAAGTTAGTTTCTATAATGCCGGCCATCATTTACTGTGAACTATTCATGTTTATGTACCAGATAAATTCTCTTTGGACAGTCCTTTTCTGTAAAAAATCTGGGAGTTAATGACTGCTGTATTTTTTTCATATTCTGGATTCTTCTATGATGGGAAACAAGATTGATTTTCTTTTACTTGCAGGAAATTGATCTCCGAATTGGTGCTTCTTTCACTAGGTTTCAAACGATGTTGTTGAGGGATAGGTTTGTTATTGATTCTGCTCAAGATGATAGAAATCTTGTTCTAAGTTATGGGCCTTGTCAGGTATGTTGATAGTTGGCAGCTGAAAAGTTTGCATATATCATTTATTTGTGCTTATGAATTGGTCATTGTTCCCCTCTATGAATGCAGTTCCCTACCCTTGGATTTGTTGTGGAACGTTACTGGGAGATACAATCACATGAGCCAGAAGAGTTTTGGACTATCAATTGTACTCATAGATCAGATGAAGGCCTTGCTTCTTTCAGTTGGATGTAAGCTTTGGAGGCTCACTGCATTATGCATAATTTCCTTTTGAGTTCCTGAAATATATGGTTAAATCTTACAATATTTTAGTTTCACAGGCGTGGACATCTTTTTGATTATACCTCATCTGTTATACTTTATGAAATGTGTGTTGAGGAACCAACTGCAACAGTAAGTAACAGAAATCACGTGCCTTGTTTAGTTTCAATTTTGAAGTGCAGTTCTTAGGAAGCTTAATTCTTTTTTACTAATTGCCAATCAGGTCACGAAGGTCCAGCAGCAGGAGAAGTTGAAGTATCCCCCATATCCTTTGAGTACGATTGAGCTTGAAAAACGTGCTTCACGGTACTTCCGGATGAGTTCTGAACAAACCATGAAGGTTAGCCTTTGGGAATTGGGATTTAATATCATCTTATGAAGTACATGCAATTCTTCATGTTGTTTATTGTTTTAGACTTCAGGGTCTGCTTTGTATAGTTTTTAGATTCCTTCTAAATTTTTTCAACTGGTTAAAGTTGCAAAGAACAATAAACTGAACTAGATTATGCACATGAGCAATTGAGTGCATTCATGACACATGACAGTGTATGCACTTCAATGCCCGAGTTAGTTTAGTGGTAGCTTAACCTTTTCAAAAGAAAGAATACAGTGCAGTTTGTCTGTTGTGTATTTCAAATTACAATACCACTGTCACCAGATTTGTTTCTCCAGTTTTAGTTATCAGAATCCATTACAAGTCTCAGATAATATATACATATATGTGTGTGTGTATTTAATTATTAGGATTCTCACTTTGTCTCCTTTTAATCATATACCATTTGAACGTATTTGTGTCTAATTGCATCAAAATATTGTTTTTAATCTTTCCAAAAATTCTCTAGCCAATCATTCCTTATTTCATTTTCTTTGGTTTATAGGTGGCAGAAGACTTGTACCAAGCTGGTTTCATTAGTTATCCTCGTACGGAGACTGACAGCTTTTCTTCCAGGACTGATTTGCATGTGGGTAACCTATTTTTTCTTGTGTGGACACGTATTACTCGAACAAGTTCTCTCAAGCTTCTAATGTTGCAATTGGTTTATGAATTATGATTCAACCTGATGTAGACAATTGTACAAGAACATCAAGAGCATCCTGTATGGGGATCGTATGCACAAAGATTGTTAGATCCTGGAGCAGGACTTTGGAGGAACCCTAGTAGTGGTGGACATGATGACAAGGCCCACCCACCCATCCACCCAACAAAATTTTCATCTGGAGAATCCCGGTGGAGTCAAGATCACCATGTAGTCCATTTCTTGATAGTTGTATCTGCATGTGCTTGGCAATCTTTCTTTTCCTTCTGGTCCAATTTCGTGATTATGGCTTTGAATGAGTTACTGAAATTTAGTTACTCTCATTTTCTCCAGAGATTGTATGAGCTGGTTGTTCGACATTTTCTGGCATGTGTCTCACAGCCAGCTGTTGGGGCCGAAACTGTTGTTGAAATTGATATTGCTGGTGAACGTTTTTCTGCATCAGGGAGAGTGATATTAGCTGTGAGTAGTGTCATATCAAATCATAAGCACTCATTGTTTCATTTCAATCAGTAATTTTGTTTTGCTATTGTAGATCATTTGCATATTTGCCATGGAATTAACGTCCCTTATGTAACCATAATGGCTATGGTGGTCACTATAATTTTACAATTCTATTGTTTTGGATTATTTTATTTTATTCGATGTATAGTTGTTTATCTTTTATTAGAAGCACTTGGAATTTATTTTCTTGGTAGATTCTTACTGTTAATATTTTTAAATGGATGCTGTATTTAGAGTTAAATATTGTCATCAAGGCATGCACTAGGATGGGCAGTGTAGTTTGACACTAAATTGGTACATTTTTTCAATTAATCAGGTAAAGCTGCACGTATATGTTTACTTATGAAAATTATGTAATATAATCATTTGATGTCTTAGTATACTGATTTTTAATTAAATTACTTAAACTCTGTACTTTGGAGATGATGTTCAACCAGTCTTGTCACTTTTAGGTAGAATATTAAATCTTCATATTACAAACAATTTGCTAAAATTTGTGACGGCTGTGGCATTGCATAGAACTGTTACGCTGCAAGTATGAAAGTGATTTGAAACTATGATTCACACTGTTGTGTCCAGCTATTGGAGTTCTCAAAGACATTTTCCAAAATCACGACTCAATTCTAGAAATTAGGATCTGGTAAACTGAAAGTAGCTGTCAAATTCCTGTGACCCCCCCACCCTTCTTGTATAAACACCAGATATCAATGGGGCATGTTGCTAATCAACCATATAATTTTTAACAATGAAATGAATTGCTTTCATGGCATAGTCAAGTAGCCTGCTTAATTTTGTATAAAGCCAGAAGTGAAGAACCGGCAGTTCAATTGATGGTTACTAGACTGTAGACATAATTAATAAACGTTTTCCTGAGTATTTCAAAAATATTATGATAGTGCTACCTTTAGTTTTGTTTGCAATTGTTTTATATGGGATCTAACATTATCTTGTATGGCCAGAAAAATTACTTGGATGTTTATCGCTTTGAATCATGGGGTGATTCAATGATTCCAACCTATGTCCAGGGACAACAGGTTTGGCATTACCTTTTCTGATTTGTAGGCTTTGTGTTTCTTGCTGTTTTTGTGAGTATTTGATATGCCATGTATCTGTTTTAAAAAGTCTGATGGAATGAAGTTATAATTTTTATGATATGCTATCAATGGGATGGATTTTCCAGCCAGCTTTTAAACATCATTAATTTGCCAAGCAAACTGCTTGATTTCTGTCCAAGATAGCATGCCTCATTCACCACTTCCATGATTTATCTCATCGTTTAGAGATTAGAACTTTTTTTGGTAAATTGAGATAGAAAGCAACTGCTCACCTTCCATGCCTGACATTCATGTCATACAAGTTATTCCAAATACTTAATAACCATGCCAGCCTCGGTTAATGCTATCTCAACATTCAGATAATAGTTTGATGTAAATCTTGCCTGACAGAGAGTTAACCACTGCATTAGCATTAGAAAGATGGAAAGTTTGAATAAAAGCTATTTTAAGTATGATTTTTTTAGTATAAATGTCATTACCTCTTATTAAAAACAGTTCTACAAAACAAATGGACAGGTTTGCTTTGTTGTTGCCCTGGGGGTCTTCTCTGTTTCTCTTTCTTTGATTTTTTTCCTTTTTGGTGCTTACAAGGGCATCAAGCCCACAAAACAGGAAACCAATTTTGTGTTGTGTTGTTGGTCATTCTTTCAAGGCCTAAACTGAAAAATGACAGAGTTTGATGGTCCAAGATTTGGACTTAGGATTTACTTTTATAAAACTCTTTTATATTTTGAAGTACAGATAATTATACTATAGTTTTGGACAATGTTGCAGTTCATTCCGACAACATTGACTTTGGACTCTGGTGTCACTAGACCGCCGCCTCTCTTAAGTGAAGCGGATTTGTTAAGTTGTATGGACAAGGTGAGAAGACTGGAATTCCAATTATTTTTGTTCTGGCTTTGTGCTCTCTATGCTAGTTCATTTTTTCCCCATAATTGTGTAATTTTAAAATTGCGTCTTCTCCCTCTGCTTGTTTTTGTAAGGCTGGGATTGGTACAGACGCAACAATGCATGATCACATTAAAAAGCTGCTTGATCGATTCTACGTCACAAAGGATGCAAACACTCGCTTCTCACCTACTAATCTTGTAACTTTACTTAAATCTCTTAATGCAATATCCTTGTTGCTCTTATGCTTGATCTTCTTGTCCTTGTGGTTACTTGTATGAGGTTCCTATTTCATGTGCTGGTACATATGAGAAGGCACAACTTGTTAGGATATGAGTGAAGGCTGAATGTTTGCAAGTTTACTTAAACTTTACAGTACCGCCTTTTTAGACATTAATGGGTGTAAATTATAGTCTTACTTTTGAAAGTGTTTGATTGGTCTACTAAATTATTATGGAAATATTCCTTGCTAATAGGTCAACCATGCAATTTTTGTCACTGTTCTTGTGTCTTGGTCAGGTTGGAAACCTGAGATATTTGTAATACGTTGTATGAGTTTATATTTGACTAAATGCAATGTCAATATTTTTGGATTGCTAATTGCATCACTGCATTCTTACATAATTTCTATGAATATGAGAGTTCCAGATGTTGGCTTTAGAATTTTAAACTTCTTAGCATCGAGACAAAAATACAAAAACATGCTTGGCTGTTGATCTGCCAAGGGTAGTTTTCTATAGTTGACTAAACTCCTTATTTTTTCTGTACATAAGAGGTTTGTTTTACTTATTCAACAGGATTTTGATACCATATATTGATTTTGATGTTTCTGTCAGTGTTTTTCACATGTTCTAGCACTGTTATAATGAGGAATCTAAAGAAGAGAGGTAACAGCAATTTATGAAAGTGATGAACAATTCAACTAAAATAAGCCTCAGTGCAAAACTAGTTGGGGTCATGTCAATTATGGCAGTTGGTTAGATTTATATGCTATAGTTGTCACTCAGGTCTTTTAGATGTATTTGAAGTTATCTTTTTCTGTGTTGAGTTTGTTGAAAACCTCTGCCATGTAAGTTCATTTCTATGTAAAAGATTTTGTTTTCTGTTTTCATGGCTTGATTTTCCTGCCGAATCTTCTTATTTTACTATTGATGACAAATTGTGATCTCTGGTTCGAGCCTTCATGCAAATCTTTCATCTATGAAGTGCTTATTAGTCTGTTCATTACTACAAATTAAGAGAAGCCAATTTAGGTACTTAGTGATGGAAATAAGATAAAATGATGGCATGATTATTTCCTTTAAATTGTTAACTGTTTCTTTACTAATTATGACTTCAATGCATTTCAGGGTGAGGCACTTGTTATGGGATATGATGACATGGGGTAAGTAGTTCCCCATTATCAGCTGCCAAAGATACTGTTAGATATCTGAATGTTTATTTTAATGCTGGCCTGTGGGGGAGAATGGACTCTGTTCTCTATTCAATTGATTATTTCAGAGTTGTAAATTAATTGTTCTTGTGAGGTTACATGGGGGTATGCCACTTGTTGCAGAGAGATTAATGTGATATAATTTGTGTTTGTTAGAATACCTGGTTAAGATGTTATTCTTATTGTTGATCCTGCCCGAAGTGGCAGATCCTGGAAGGATTGAGATGGATTGATTATGGCTCTAACTTTCAATAGCTCAACCTTTTCTCCCCATTTTTGCATCAGTAGTCACAATCTAGATTTGAATCCCTGCATCTGTGCGATTATGCCTGATAACCCACTAATATTCTTTTGTTAAAATACTCTGGATATCAATATTGATCATAAATCATGATTTTTCTAAGCTACCTCATTAAACCTTTTCTCCCCATTTTTGCATCAGTAGTCACAATCTAGATTTGAATCCCTGCATCTGTGCGATTATGCCTGATAACCCACTAATATTCTTTTGTTAAAATACTCTGGATATCAATATTGATCATAAATCATGATTTTTCTAAGCTACCTCATTAAACCTTTTCTCCCCATTTTTGCATCAGTAGACACAATCTAGATTTGAATCCCTGCATCTGTGTGATTATGCCTGATAACCCACTAATATTCTTTTGTTAAAATACTCTGGATATCAATATTGATCATAAATTATGATTTTTCTAAGCTACCTCATTAAATCTTTCTGTAAATGCGTAGTCTACACACGCAAACTTGAAATATGATGTGCATGTAGCATACAGGTATGCATGTTGCTACAGCTTCCTAAACGGGAACCAATACTCAAGAATACATCATTGGATAGACATTATAACAGTGTATTCATGGTCAGTTAAATTATCCATGGTTTAAGTAGTTTAGATGGTTGACTGTGACTTTGGTGGCAAAACTGGTTTCAAGCTATGAAAAAATCAAAAGCAACATTTTCCAGGTATTACTGAAAGTGCATCAGATATAAATTAATGATCAACTAACAACAGCAATGAAACAATATTAATGACACTTTCTGATGGACATGTCAAAATCAGCTGTTGGATGTCTTTGCAGCCATGATAATGCATGAATATGTGCATGTATGTGTGCAGGGGGCTTGGGGAGGGGCTGTATGCGGTGCATTGTTGTTGTGTGAGTAAATATACAGTTAGGAGTGATGCAGAATGAGGATTCTTAAGAAAGCAAGAAGTTGTAAAGATTCACAAAAAAATTGAGATGCAAATTTTGAAGCATGCCATTCTGATGATGTTCCATGCTCTGTTAAATAGATATGCTGGTCTGGTGCTGTTATTTTGCTTATGTGCTTAGTTACACTGCTATATTCAAAACTTATTTTGTTGTTTGAGTACTTCCTTTTCTATTTCCTTTTTCCACAGGAAAAATCCTTTTAGCCTAAGTGAGAAGATAAATTTTTCCTTTCAGGTATGAACTTTGGAAACCCAATCTGAGATCACTGATGGAGTACGATATGAAAGAAGTCAGCATGGGCAATAAAAGTAAAGCTGAAGTTTTGGCAACTTGCTTGCAGCAGATGAAAGCTTGTTTCTTAGATGTACGTTGGAATTCACAGAACATAAGCTCCATGAATGTTTGGTTGGGAGGCCATGTTATAGTTGTCTTTTCCTAAAGAAATTGTGACTATTGTTCATAATCCTTTGTCAAGTTCCTTTCTATATTAGCATGGTGATTCACTGTTGCAGTTTGTAGATAGTTGTATGCTTGATCTGATGGACACACTAATCACTAAATGAAGGCTAGTATGAAATGCTTGCATACAACAAACGGGTTTGATTTATAAAGGGGATCATTGGTCAAGAACAGTTCTAATGCATTATCTAGCATATGTTATTTTTGTTGAGGTTTTCAAGTGTTTGGCCCATTCTTTTTTGATAATTTTCATTCCTCATACACTTCAGCTTGTTTCTGAAAAAAGATTACTCAAATTACCCTGTACCATATATACAGCAAATGCCACTTCTCTCATTTCATAACTGAACTGGAAACTTTTGCAGGCAAAGGTAAACAAAGTAAAACTCTTAGAAGCCATGGCAATTTTCTTTAACAGGTGGGTTCTTTAACCTGCTTGTATTACAGATGATTTGTTTCTATACCATTAAGCATATCTTTTTCTTTTATTCAGATCTGATAGATCGAATGGAGATGACAGTAGTGTGTTGGGGGAAAATGTTCGGCCATGTGGACTTTGCCAGGAAGCAAATATGGTGCTTAGGAAAAACCGGGTAATGATGGTTATTTTGTGAATTTCTTGGCATATATGATCAAAACTTCTTTCCACTTATGCTTTCCTGTATTTGATATTTATGAAGATCAGTTTCTGAGTTAACCTTACTTTTAGTCAGTAGAGGTAATTAAGTATTTAGTTCCATAACTTCTGTTGATGTTATTCTAAAAACACATTTAAGCAAGTCATTGTTTCTCACAAAACTAGCATTTCCCCTCTGAACAGGATGGCAATTTCATGGTTGGATGCTCGGGTTTTCCACAGGTCAGTGCACTTGTGCTCAAAACCTGTAATTCATTGTAAATAACTGTATTTTTTAAGGCGCATCAAAGAAAACTCCCTAATTACTGGTGAAAAGAAACCAAGGTTTGTTTTTTCCACTTCTTTTAGTGGCGCCTAACTTATAATTGCCACATTCCTCTCTGTTCTACTCCAAATCATGGCCGACAGAAATGTGCTATATGCTTATGTGGATGTGTTTTTTATCTTATACAGTATAATGAAAGATTATCTCTCTTTTTGGTGTGTTGATGACTAAACTGACAATCGTTTAACTTTTAATTTATAATGCTGATTCATGATTGTTGTATGTTGGAGGATTATTTCTGCCATAATATTTAAAAGATCCGTTTGTTTCATCTTCAGTGCAGGAATGCTGTGTGGCTCCCTGGACCTGTTTTAGAAGCCACCATAACCAACAATATTTGCAACTCTTGCACTCCAGGTTTCTACAGCTAATGGCAACATGTCACTGCAATATTGGTAGCTAAGACTAGTTTTGCATGCAAGTTTACGCTGAGTTAAATTTGTGCTTGTTCACCAAAAGACAAATTCAGCTACTCACCCTATCTTAAGCATGCACTATAAATTGCTGTGATGCAAATAATCCCAAAATCTCCATCTAAAGTAAAAAATATCATGAACTTTGGCACACCCTAATTGAGCTTCATTAATTGATGTTTATAAAGAAACACTGACGTTGTTCTATGTAATATATCCTTTGGCTTTTTTGATTGCTCTGAATCTGAAACCAAGACATTCTGTACAGTCTATTTCCTTCATCATAGCATTTCATCTTTTCTGAGTGTTCATGTGGCATAAGCTATCTTATGCATTACATGGGTTTCAACAGCAAGTTATTGCTGATATGATGTTTTCTTTCTTGAGATCTTACTTATTCATTATCGATGCACCTTTTTTAGGTCCTGTTTACTTGATCCAATTTAAGTTCCGCCAGCTTGAAATACCACCAGGCTTCAATGTCAACCACTTGGGTAAGTGCAACCCTATGGTATTGTTGGGATTGTTTGTTTTGATTTTTCTTAAGCTACGATGTACATGCTTTGGCTTATATATACATAAATCAGATTGTATTGTTTGGATTTGATATTTGGTAAACTTTTGATAAATAAGGAGATTTGTTAGGAATGTGATCTGTGTTGCATCATGTTTTATTGGAAGTTTGAATTTATCTGGTAAAATTTGGATGGTCAAAAAGTTTCACTACATTTCACTACATGGAAGTTGATAGGTTATTTCAAATCCATCCTTGTGTTAAAGGAGAGCGTTTATGCAAAATCCATTTGCGCTCTTAACTCAAATCAATAGAAGAAAGCCGTAGACATTAACACTCGTGATGTCTTTTTAGCCAGTATGCCCTTATCATGCCATCTTTCAATGCCATTTCTAGCTTCCCCATATGCATGTCTTTCAGGGCTTCTTGAAATGGGTTTCATACACGTCAACTTCATTTGCTATTTAATTTTTTCACCAGATGTTCATGGATGCACATGTGCACTTACACACAGCTTCTTTGCATTCTTTGCCAGTGTTGAATCTCTTTCACATGTTATCAGGTTGCATCGGTGGTTGCGATGAAACTCTTAGACAGTTGATAGAAATCTGTGGAACTGGTTCTCGTGTTCAAGGTGGGTATATATGTTCAGCTTGATTTGTTACATAAACATGTTTAGTTAGTCATATGAAGTAGAGTAATTAGACTACAGGTTTGAAGATGAATGTTCACAAGTCCATAACTAGAATTGTGTCTGCAAGAAATAAACATGATATCCTTCCACGTAATTTAATGGTTCTATGCTGTTTGGAATTTGTTTAACATCCATCTTAGTGTAATTGTGCCTGGCTTCACTTCTTGATTAGAAATGTTGTTAATGGAAAGATTAACAATTCTTGAAATGATACTTATATAAGGGAATTTTATTTTGGAATTCGTTTTCTCCTTTCAGGAGAAATCTATTTTTTAACTGAATTCCAGAACATGTCAAATATATGTCAAATATATTGGGAAACTTGAATTACAGGACGATTATGTAACAGAAATGATCATGCACATGCAATTTGCTTTGTTAGGAAAAAAGTAGATTAATAAATGAGTTGTCCATTATATATTAAATATATTATGCAGCAAGAGGTCGACCACCAACTACAACACCCAGCAACGGACCACCCACTTCAACACCCAGCAACCCCCAACGAAGTAACTCTAGGCAGGCACCCTGCATATATTGTTATCAAACAGGGCATGCTTCAACTGATTGCCCTTCACGGATTTCAGCCACTCGACATGTGCAGTCTCATGGAATGAACCAACAGAATGGTACTACTCATGAACTTTTATTTTCTCCAAATCATAAATGAGATTCCTAGCACGACAATTTTTATTTTCTGGTCAAATTAACTGTCAAAGAAATACACACCAGATTGTATTATGATAACAAATATGGTTGTTGACGTTCTATCTCTATACCCTTTCAAAATTAAAATAATTATTACATAGGCAATTTCAGCTGCCTTTTACTGTGAATATTTCACATTTGGCAGGCACTTGGACTTCTAATCATTCAAATATATGTGGTTTTTCCTTTCTCTAGTAGAATTCTTTTGACATACACAGCCAGTGACCTAGCAAGCTTACTAGTGATTCACGATGACTACGAATCCTACTAGTTTTGGTGAAGACCATAAATTTCTTTTTTGTCTAGGATTGAGCTTTAGGCATATATAATGACAGCTGTAGGAGGGAAATGTTATTTCTCCCTTCCTCTTGCCCCTTCCCAACCGCATGTCACTTTTTTTCTCCCTTGTTCTTTGTGGTAGGGGTGTTCAAAAAAACCAAAAAACCGATTAAACCGAGAAAACCGGAAAAAAAAAAAACTGAAAAAACCGAACCGAAACCGGTCGGTTTGACCCGGTTTCGGTTTTTTTTTCAAAATTTTTTTTTCCGGTTTGGTTATTTTTTTTTATAAAAACCGAACCGAACCGAAAATGAACACCCCTACTTTGTGGTATGGAAGAACCATATCAACTTACAGTTTTTCGAATTAAATCTTTAATTCAAATTCAAATCATAATATTGTGAAGTGTTGACTGCAAACATATAGGTAGAAGCATTATATTTCGTTCTCTGAATAATTTCGGAATGGGCGTCTTTTGCCCATTGTTTATATTTTTGGGGTTTAAGTATACACTAGCTTGCTCTATTTTCCTCCTAAAGCATGTGAATTGAAAGTAATCTAAGAAGTGTATGGACTTCTGGAAGCATTAAAATTGTATATGCGTGGTATTGTGTTTTAGTACGGTATCTGTTTGCCATCGTTAGTGTTGTTACTTTTTTGTGTGTGCAGATTGTTAGAGCTAATATACCCTTGATACCTGCTCTTGAAAATGCTCTTTGTGTTGCAGCAGGAGAATCTTCAATTCCATGTAGCACATGTGGAACATCATGTGTTCTGCGAACAGCTAACACAGCAAATAACAGGGGAAGAAAGTTCTATTCATGTTCATCACAAGCATGCAACTTCTTTGTGTATGTAAACCTGAACCTAGATATCTCTTCATGTTGTTCTAGAAAAATTGTCATAGTGGACTGGTTAATGCGGAAATTACTAGATACTTCTAATGTGTACAGCTCTTCTCTAGCACTCATGCGAGACTCATTTATGAGAGGCATCTGTGCATGAATGTCAGAGATGAGGCGTGTACACTTCGAGTATTCAATAATTTCTCCAGTTAAAGATTTAGCATACGAAGGATTATCGTATTCTAGTTCCTGAATTCTCCTTTCACCCTCCTCTGACTTTATTCTGTCATTTACTTACGGAAACATCATATTTTATATGATGTATCCTATTTGTCTGCGACGCAGATGGGAGGATAACCTCAACAACGGCTCTGCCCCAAGAAGTGCTCCTCGTCCAAATATCAGTAACTCGGCATCTAACCCTAGTAGGAGGGGCGGTCGTGGGAGGGGTGTTCAGAATGCAGGACGTGCAGCTGATGTAACTTTTGTATCAGCTACAGGTGAGCCGATTTCTGGAAGAAGATGCTTCGTGTGTGGTGATCCATCACACTTCGCCAATGCTTGCCCCAGTCGTGGTTCCTGATGCCTTGCCCTCTCAAAGAAGAGTTGAGGCATGCTCAAGTACGTCGAGGACAGGTTTGATACTGCCACCTTTTCGGCTCTTGAGTGCCGTAATTTTGTAAAATTATGCTCTAGATACGATCGCATAGGGTGTACACTGTATTTATTGACTTCGTTCTTCACCATTGTGGGCTGAAATCACAAGAGCAAGTTTATAGCTTGTCCTGGATTGGGCCACCCTAGGCTTGTTCTATAGTACCTTAAGTAAACAGTACATAATTCCGGGGCTTAATGATTATGATTAATTAAAATTAAATTAAATTAATTAAAAAATGAAAAGGTGGTGATTTTACTGTGCACTACATCCCAAAACATTATTTATTTTAACAGTTTTTTCTTCTTGTTCAAAAGAAAATCATGTTTATTTTATTTTATTAAGGTGGTGATTTAATTTAATGAATTGCTATGATTTTTTTTTTTCTATATAGTTGTCTAAGTTTCATAACTTATATTATAAGTTTGTGAGTTATCTTGGTTGATTGAGGGTTTTTTTTTATTTTAATTAGTATTTTTTTAATTTTATTATTTAATATTTAATTTATTAAAAGTTAAATTTTATGATTTGTTTTAGTTTATTTGCTACTGAGTTATTCTAGTTGTGGATTTGGTAAATTAATTTATGTTGATTTGGGGGGTTTTTAATTGAATTTTATTTTTCAATTACTTCTTTTAATAATGAAATAATTAAGAATTGAATTTTATAATTTATTTTGATTTGTTTTATATGAAATTATTATAATTTCATGATTTAGGTTATAAATTTAATAAATTAACTTAAATTGACTAAAATCAATTTTATATATTAAATATTTTTTCTTGAATGCTTTTTTAATCAAATTATATCACAATTATTTTTGAAACTATTAAATTAATTAAGTCATATCAAATTAATTTTTACATGATTCAAATATTTTTTTACAGCACTTCAATATATATTTTTTTATGTTAAAAACATTAATAATAATTTGGGTCAACAATCGAAGTGATCCTCAAAGCTTTGGGAAATGATATTCCCATGTAGTGTGATGGCTAGTGGCAACTCAATTATATTTTTGAAGAAATCCATCATGAAAGTGGAGCCCACAACCGTGCAGCGCACATGAACGAAACTTGAGAGCCCTACCATAGATCAAACACTAAGCAAGGAGGACACATGACACGTGTTTTGATTCTCAGTACAATGTGATACAGGGAACAGGGGCTGGGTCACCTATATAATTGACCCGCACGGGTCAAACATTTTTTCCGAAACAAAAATTATATATAGAGCTTTTCTTAACTGTGTTTGTATTATTAATTTTTTTAAAGTGAAATTCGAAAAAGTTGTGCATATATATAATTAAATAAATTAAGAACTATGCATTTTAATTAATGAAAAAAAAGTTATAAATGATAATTAAAAATAAAAATAAAAAAATAGAGAAACAGATGTAAATTAAAACATTTAATCTTGCAATATGAGATATTTACCTGTTTATATTTTTTAAATTTATTTATTAAAATAATTTTTTATTCAATTAAATGATAATAGAAATAAACACATATTAAATTGTTTGAATAAAATAAAATTTTTAAAAAATATTATGCAATGGTACATATAATAGAAATATTTTCTGAAAAATAAATATTTTTTATTTTAAAAATAAAATTTATCTATACAAAAGATTAAGAAAATATAGATAAATCAGAAAAACCTCTTAAAAATTAAATGCATTTAAAATAACAAAAAATAATTATCACTTAAAGGAGTCTAAAAAAATAAAAAAGAGAAGAAATATTAACCTAAATATAAATAAAAACAAAAGTAATTCTAAAAAAAAAAAGATTAAGTGTTACTAAACCTAACAAGCCAAACCAACTAGCTTGTTTGGTCCACTTCGTTAGGGCTTGCATAATTAAATATTTTTTATTTTTATTTTTTCAATTGAGATGAATGACATGTCTTTTTTATTGTTTAGTTTTCGGGCATAATGGTAGCCGGAGAAACATGATTGATGGTTTTCTTAACTTAAAAATTAAAATTTTAATCTATTTTTTTTATCCTAAATACTTAAAAAACATTATAAGCAACTTAGTAAATTCATTTATAACTTTTAAGAACTCAAAAAATTATCTTAAAACCCAAAATCAACATAAAATAAAAACTTTAACAATATCAAATATGTTTTTCTTAATAATTTTAAGATAAAAAAACTCTCTAATATGAGCTCTTCTAATCAAAACGAAAACACCAATTTAACATATTTTGATAGTTAAAATGATGTTAATAAGAATCCTCTCTCTAATGGTGAATTTCAATGATTCATATTTATAATTTGTAAAGTATAAGGATGACAATAACATTTTGTCAAAACTTTTTAAAACCATTCATTTCTTATATGTTTTTTTACTTTAGTTCCTCCTCTTTCAATCTCACCCTCCCCTAGTAGATAATTTGGTATAATAAGTGCCAAATAAAAAAAAAAAGGATGAAAAAACTAATGGCATCGTGAAGAATCCGTCCAGGGTGTCTTGTTTAGGACTAAATTTTAGTTAATTTTGTGACGTGGCTGGTCACTTGTTCTAAATGGAGTATTGGAACATGTAAATATGCTTGTTTCACAATGACTTGAGCAGCACTTCTATTCCACTATTTTTAACACTAAAAGAATAAAACAAAACAAAAGAAATAACAAGAAATCCAATTTATTTTATCCAAAGCGTTCCCTTAATTCCAAGCCAAAGGAAGGCCTTCATTGATCCTCTCCTTTGCTCGTAATGGATCCAGCGCATGTTCTATCTAATCTTGGATTAACTGTCTTGTTATAATTAATCTTGGATTCGCGCAATGATAACTCCACGCTTGAATGTTTTGCTCCTTTTTATTTATATTATTTAGAACATTAATCATTAGAACAGGCGAAGCCCTTTATCAATAAAATGAGCAAATCATTGGACCCAACCAAGTTGTTTGCTCCATTTTGTTTTTTACTGTGTCCTAACTTCCTCCAGACAAGATAAGCTGTCTTTTGGAGCAGAAGGAGGAGCAAAAAACAAGAAGAAAAACACCTGAAATTGAGGTGTCCTGTTACGCTTGGAAAAAGAAGAAGATTAGTATCCTGCTTGCTGCAAGGGTGGACCACGTTAGCTTTTTGACAGTGACAAATAAATTGAGCAAGCCAAATTAAAAAAAAAAAGAAAGAAAAAGAAGAGTATCACGATGGGCACCATCAATTTCATCATTAAAAGTGGTTCAAGATTTTTTCATCATTAAATCCCTACTAAAACTTTTGAGAGCTTCAGTAGGTTCAATTCCACCTTACAAGCCAACTCACAGTTACTGTGGATGATCACACTTTTTTTCTCGCAGGTATTGCACGCATGCCGAGGGGGAGAGAGCAGGGAGGAAAGTAGAAGGGAAAAAAGAAGAAGACAAAAGGCAAACTGGAGCCGATACGGCGACTCATCGCGACACGCACTGCCCTGGAAGAGAGGTCTGGCCGCAATGGGTCCAGTGCTGCCCAACAAGGGCTTGAGCGAAGCACCGACAAAGCCCCAAGCGCCGCTTGAACATGGCGGGGCTTCAACATTGCATGCGCTAGTTTTTTTTTTTTCGGTGGGTCTTCTATGTTAGCTTTATTAAACACACTAATCAAGCTTTAAATACTTGACGTATTTAATATTTTCCATCACCAACAAAAAGAAAAAGAAAAAGAAATTAATAACTCCAACATGTTTTTTTTTTTTTAAAAAAAAGTTTTAGTTGACTTCCCACATCATATCAGAGCATAGCACAGGTACCAGCACTTGTAATCTTACCTGCCACTGATCTTCTAGATTTTATATACGTAACCCACAAATACAAGGCTAAAAAAGTGGAAGACTGTCTCCAACACTCGCCGTATTTTACTATTTGTATACCCAAAATTAAGTGCTGGCTACTGGCTGGAAAGGCCCACCCACCAAGTACTTGAGCAAAAGGCACATGGAAGGGTTAATTGAAGTCATAGACACCACCATGCCGTAATTCATAGGCAGCGGACGGTGGTGGCCGTAGCAAAGTGACGTTGGGCTTCACTCAGCATCCCCAGTACTGAAGTCACTGCACCAATGCCCCTTCTCCCGTGGCTTGCTGCTGTGCTCGTAAGACTACGAATTATCAACTAGGGCTGACTATAATTTAAGGAGAGGCCGCTTAATGTTCATGTTCTAGGAGGTGGGGGAGCTGTGCTTCTCTCTTGATTATCGAGGTTCAAATCTCAAATTTTCTCATAAATCTCTTGAACAGTCCCGTAAAATCCTAACCTGGGGCTCAAATCTGGTAGCAGCAGTAGAGTCAATGTGCTTTGAGTGACTTCAAATCATTTGCAAAGTTGTTCTAATTCAGATATGTGCCAAAAAACAAAGGGATAGATTTCCTTTGTCCTTTATTTCTGTGATGCAGCGAATGGTTTTGTGGTGGCTTCAAACTATTGTAGATTCCGATAAGATTTTAGATAACTCGAAAAGAGTCTTGCTTGTGTTATCCACGCCGAAGAGCCATTGCTCAACTTCACAGAGAACACCCCATGGGGCCTCAAGGGACACCCGTGTATCATCGATGACCTTAGAAAAGAGGCTGCTTCGCTCATATTTCACTTTTTCACAAAACTCAAAAATGATTTCATAACATTAAATTATCATAAGGGACGAATCCTCTCCAAGCATATGGAGAATGTGTTCGTCTATATTTTCTTCGTTTTGTGGTCTTCTTAAACAATATTTGGAATTGGTAACTGGATCTTCCACTCCAACAATTTTTAGCAACAGCCACACCATGAAGGCCTGAAGGGTAAAAGGTTTCTCTTAGAACTGGATCTTCCACTTCCATTTTTTCTGGTTTGAAGACTGCTATGGAATTCTGTTCGCACTGATTTCGAATAATTTCTCCAGGAGATTTGCATACCTTTCCTGTATATTCTCTCCATTTACCTTCATCTCATTCACAAAAGAATCAAACTTCGACTTGAACTTTATTATCATCCCTCTAATTATAAGCATTTTCTAAATTGCTTTCATTAAGACCTTTATCGTTAAGAACAGTAGCCATTTCTTTCATTTGGTTTTCTTTAGTACCTGACTTTTGCAGCTTCAGGTCCATAAAACACAAGGAAGTCACTTACAATAGAGATTCTTCCATGTTTTGTTGGACAGCCTCTTCCATGTTAAGAATTGGAGCATGAAGTCGATCCACAGAACAGAGAGACAGTACAGCTAGATTCTTTCTTACTTTGTTTACATGTGTAATCTCTGCCGACATTAAGTAGATTGACTCTTCCATGTTAAGAATTGGAGCATTAGGTCGATCCACAGAACAGAGAGACAGTTTAGCTAGATTCTTTCTTATTTTGTTTACATGTGTAATCTCTGCCGACATTAAGTAGATTGGCTCCAATCTTAGTCACTTTATAATATATTAATATTACATTTTAACATAATGCAGACCAATTCATGAGACATAGTGGCATGTTGATGTTAATTGTGCTATTGATAATAATTTTGTCTTCGTGCTGAAACATAATAAACATTAATTGAAGATATACATGGTATGAGAGTTATAACGAGGTATGATGATCATCTTTCCAGCCTTTCCAACAACATGAGTTATTAGTAATTTTGAGTTGTATCCTGTGACCATGACTAAATAGAATTAGTTATGGTGCTCAAATTATAATTGCAGATAACTTACAATATACAAGAAAGATGAACATAAATAAAATTTAAAAATAGTTTTTTAACAAGAGAGAGAATTCTTAACATAAATTTCTAGATTTGGAGATTGTTTAAGAATGTAGTAAATATTGTTTTTTAAATTTAAAGTATTTTTTAATTAAAAATATATTAAAATTATAGTTTTTTTTAAATTCATTTTTAATATTAACATATGATCAAAATGATTCAAAAATATAAAAAAATTAATTTAAATTTTTTTTTGAAAGCGATCGGAAACATAATATATTAGATAGCAGTGAAGATTATAACCTCAACAATGAAAAATGATTTGTATTTTACATGCATGGACACTTTCAACTGTATTTAAGAAATTCAACAACGTCTTGAAATGTCCATTTGAAAATAAAATAGAAAGATTCCATAAAATTTTTGGGATTTTATATAAAAATGTTTAATGGAATGATAAAAAAAATTCAAATAATTAAATTAATTGAAGTTTAATTAAAATGCTATAAATACAACAAATTATGATATAAATCCTGTTTATTTTTTCTTTCAAAAGCACTCTTTAATGTAAAAAATAAATTTTAAAAAATAAAAAATATTATTTTAATATATTTTAAAATAAAATATATTTTAAAAAATCCTCCTAATAAAACATCCCGAGGATGTCTAACAAGAAATAATAGATGAGGTTTATTCTTCTTGCACGTTGAAGCTCTCCTCTCCTAGCCAGTCTGTTGCCTGTTTGTCAGTCAATGCATGACGAGACAACATTTATTAGCAAAAAAAAAATTAAAAAATAATATTATAATAATACATTTCTAGATAAAAAATAATTATTAGAAACTTTCAAACAAACCGTCCTAGATAAATTACCAGAAAGTGACAAGCATCCAGCATGAACCACATTTATTACGCAGGGAACCCTCCAAATTAAAAAAAAAAAAAACAATCTTTTTTTTAATATAAATTCAAGAACAAGAGAGTATTATTGGTCTCATCTTGATCGACAATCACATGTACTCTTTTAATTATAAATACTCTTTAGTGACTAAATACATTTTATTGCATGCATGCCCCTCTTTCATTTTCTTGAATGGTCAAATCTTGATTTGATTTCATGGATAATTTATTGTATAAAATCAATTTCCCCCGTGAGCAGAAGGACTAGAATGGTTCGTACACTTGGATGGACAAGAGCTTGGTCAGAAAATAATAACAATCAATTTGCTGGAAATAATAAGTGAAGGATTGTCTTAATTGTTTTTTATACTCTTTAGTGACTAAATACATTTTATTTATAAATATATTAAACTAATCTAAAAATATTAAACAAATATTAATTTAAAAAAAAAATATTTAAAAAAAAAACACTTTTAAAACTAGTTAACATGGAAGCCTTTTTCAAGCAAGCAAGCAAGCAATTTTTGATGGTTATAGTGTAAATATTCTGCGATCCTTTCCTTGAATTCACCGTCCACTCCATCCTTTTAGAATTTTGATGTGCCTTAATTATAGCTAGCTAGGCATAAAAGAATAGGTATGACCCTCCTTCCTACTTTATGCATCTTTCAAGCTTATTATTATTATTATTATTTTATAATAATGGAAATCCGAACTGGCTTATATTTTTAATATTTATATTTATGGTTATTGTGTTAAATGAATTTTTCTTCTCAAACTTATTTTATCATTATGGAAAACCTTATAAAGAAAAAAAAAAGGAACAAATTAGCTGTCAGATTTCTTCCACCTCCTTGCTAAGTGTTGTCAAAAAAATTATTTATGTTTTGATTATTGTTTTTCCACTTACGTTATTTAAGATATTTTGTTATTTTTCAAATGTATAATTATTATTTTTTAAAATTATTTAGTTATTTAAACAAATATTTAATTCAATATATTTTCTTAAAGAATAATTTAATTCAAACAACATTAATATTATCAAATAGTTAGAGTGATTCCACTCACAAGACAACACTTCGAGTTATTATAAAATAATTTGATATGTTTAATTTTGAAAATATCATAAACATGATAAAAAAAACTTAGCATGGAAGAATAAATCAAATAATACATATTTAAGGAGATATTTGGAAGTTTTTTAAAGTGTGTTTTTTCTAAAAAAATATTAAAATAATTTTTTTACTGTTTTTTGATTATTTTTTGATACTCATACATAAAAACAATCCAAAAACACTTAAAATATTAATTTAAAACAAAATAATTTTAACAAAAAAATATTAATTAAAACTCATTATCAAACACCTCCTAGATACACTCCCTAAAATCTCTTACATTTTATCTTAAAAAAACAAAATCTAAAAAAAAAAAAACCAACCTTCCATAAAAGCAGCTTTTTAATTGCCATGAGTATCTCTAATGGCCGCAACTTTTTTTTCCCTCCATACTTTTAATTCATATCAGTTTATGTGTCTATAGGTTTAAATCTCGTGGTTAGATTTGTATTGTCATTTTTCGACCATCCTCACTCGTTAAGATTGTTTTCATTTTTCAAAAATGGTTGGTGATTTTTATTTTTTTTACTAGATGAAAGAAATTGACTTTGATTAATGGTTTTGGATATTCTATAATGAAGTCTTGTAATGTGAAATGTTTCCATGTTAATTTATATTGACTTAGACTTATATTTTATGGGCTATATAGCAAATTCCAATAGATGTAATCTAAATTTGAAAAATTCAAATATATTTTTTTATCATATGATGTAACGGGATTTCTCAATATTTTTAAATAATTTTTTACTAGTCTGAACCCATGTTTACAATATATATGTATGTATGCCTCTCACCAAGTTATTTGGTGTGTTTGGCTTACCACACTCGATACTTTTTAGGTCTAGATATCACCTATAGACCCAATTTGATGCATTAATTAATATCGAGCTTGTATTATCGACCCAATACTTGATGTCCTTTAAGCCCAAGCATTGCAGCCTAACCTAGTCTTGGGCATTGTGCGACGCCCTACCCTACACTCCTAGGGTTTAATCATCAGGACTTACATCCAATCTTGAGCATTTCTTGACGTCTGATCCCCCATGCTTAGTGCCCACCTCCAACTCCCTTTGGACTTAAGGATCGTGAGTAGTACTTAGTCTCATGCATTATTTAAGTTTAGACCTAACACTTGATCTTTTTGTATTTTTTATTAAGCAGGGTTGTTGTTAGATGAGCCCATGATAATTAAGTTTTACACCTTGTCAGACCCACAAATATATAACCATGATGAATAGTTGAATTCAAAGAAGTTGAGTGTGACACTTTACTAGATCTATAAGTATTCAGGTTCAATGCATAATTTATAGGCCAAGAGAGTTGAGTTCGATATCCTATCAGGCTTACATATATTTAAGCTCAACATATAGTTAAGCAAGCAAGAGTTGAGTTTGATATCTTGCTAAATATATATGCATTTGGATTCAATATATAGTTGAATTCAAATATATTAGACCTAAAATAAAAGCAGACCAACATCACTTGGACTAGATATTTTATAAAATTTATGCTTATTAAGTCATTACCCTACTTTTAACCATTCTATTCATGAGTCTCCTTAAATAAATACGATTTATATAAAATATGTTTATTTATCAATATCCTTACAAGGAAACTTTTATAATAAAAAAATCTCTATTTTTTATCACTATTAAGTTCCACACTAATGAAATCCATCAAAATAAAATATAATATAAACTATGGTATTACTCAATTTATAACTACTAATATTTATAATGTTAGAAAAGATAAACATATAAAAAAAAACAAGATAGAAAAAGTCACATCCATTTCATAGAAAAAAAATTATAGAATTTTTTTTTTCATATATCTCTCTCACAGTTCAAGTAAAAAAAAAATGAAAATTCATATAAGCATATAGTTAATAAATTGATTCGATAGTATCCCAATGATTACAAGCATCATAGCCATTAAAAATGCATTGGTTCCATCCAACGGCTGAGGCTGCAAAACAGAGTTGATAAGCATGTACTAAGAAGCACAGAATAACATCCCTTACAGACCGTTAACAATAATAAAAGTCTTTATAAGAAAGAAGATACATGACGCCCACGATCATTTTCATTTTCTGATTTCCACAGAGAGAGAGAGAGAGAGAGAGAGAGAGAGAAGCCATAGCAATAATTTTTTAGTGAGTAAAAGTGGGAATCTTTGTGATGGGCACTGGCAAAACTGTCCCCGGAGGATGTGGAGACGACGGTGGTGGTGATGAAGGTGTAGTGTTGGTGGTGGGAGTGAAACTTGATGGACACAGTAGAGAACTTTTGACATGGTCACTTGTGAAAATGGCACAGCCTGGTGACCGTGTAATTGCGCTTCATGTTCTTGATTCTGGAACTGGTAATGGTAACAGTGGTAAAGGTCTCTACTTTGGGTGTTTCTCTTTGATGAGTTCTTTTTATTTCTTGTCAAATGTTGATCTTTTTGTATGGTTTTTGGTGGTTGTGGTGTAGAATGTGTGGCAGGGACTGGATCAGTTTTGTCATTAGTGAAGACATTTGATTCATTGTTGGCTGTCTATGAAGGTTTTTGCAACTTAAAGCAGGTTCCATACCTTCACTTTTGTTTCCAAAATTAGCATTTTTTTCTCTCAATTTTAATGTTTTGGGAATGGGATTTTTTCCTGCTTGGTTTCCGAGAAAGTCGAGGAAAAATATGTTTGTTGTTGTTGAATTCTGGAACGTTGGTGGAAATTCTGATTTTCACCAAGGAAAATGGAGGTTTTTTTTATTATATATTTAGTGTTGAGATTGAGAGGATGATTATTGAATTGGCTGAGGTGTTTTTTCAGGTAGACTTGAAGCTAAAAGTGTGTAGAGGTGAATCGGTGAGGAAAATTCTGGTAAAGGAAGCAAAAGCAAGTAATGTTGCTAAGCTGATTGTGGGAACTTCCAAGACACGTCAGAAGCTCAACTCTTCAACATCAACAGCAAAGTATTGTGCTAAAAAATTGTCGAAAGGTTGTTCTGTCTACGCAGTTAGGAGTGGCAAAATCTTGTTCCAGAGAGAAGCAACAGTTGCAAGTAATGATCCTTTACAAGGTTTTAATCGTTTAGTCTTTTGGGGTTTTCATGTTCTTGATTTGTTTCAATAATGAGAATAATGCTCATATGAGAATTCTTCGTTTTGTTTTCTTGTGCTCTAGTAAAATAATGGTTCATGTTTGCTTATTTTGTCCCTCTTGAGAAACTGACGCAAATGATTTTTTGGCGGCAGAGAAATTGAACCAAAAAAGACGAAATTGCTCACAAAAATCTCAGAATAAAAATTCTCTAAATCGTACTCCGCCATTGCTATTGCCGGATGATTCTGGAACACACGTATTGGAGGAGTCATGTTGGGATGGCAATGATGATAACTCATGGGCTTTGGTACCATTTCAAACGAGTAAGACACCGTCGGATTCAGATTGCAATATGAGTGAAGCATTGGAGTCAAAACAGGGCTGGTCATTTCTTCGCCGGGTACTTTTCCCTAAGCAGCAGCACTCGGAGAAAGCTCATGTCAAAAGGCTGTCTGTGGTTAAATGGGTATTTAGGATACCCACCCGAAATTCTTCATCTGTGGTACATCCAGATCAAAAACAGAATATTCCACTAGCAGATGCAGATCAGAACTCCAATTTAGAAGTCGAGAATTATGCAATCGTGGCAGTGGGGCCTGAGGTTGCTTGGACTCCCATTTCACCATGCCATGACTTGAATGGCATCCCGGAAGAGTTGAAAAATCTACGCGAGAGATACTCATCATCATGTAGATTATTCAGCTATGAGGAACTTGCAATGGCCACCTCAAACTTCATTCCTGGTTCATTTTTTATCCAAATTTCCCTTCACTAATTTTGACTTGAGCACATTCTGTCTTTCCTCCCCTAACTTGTTCTGTAACTTTTAACTTTCAGAGAATATGATAGGCAAGGGTGGTAGCAGTCATGTTTACAAAGGTTGCCTTCCTGACGGAAAGGAATTGGCAGTGAAAATCTTAAAGACATCTGAAGATGTATTAAAAGAGTTTATTGCGGAAATTGAGATAATTACAACTTTACATCACAAGAACATAATCTCTCTATTTGGATTCTGTTTTGGGCAAAACAAATTACTCCTGGTTTATGACCTTTTATCAAGAGGAAGCCTGGAAGAGAATCTACATGGTACAAGTTTTCTCTGCTTGGGATCGGATGAGATTATTTCATTTTTCTCCATTGAAGTGACCCTTAACTCATGATTGCTACTTCCTGACTAGGTAATAGGAAAGATGTGAACGCATTTGGTTGGCAAGAGAGATACAAGGTGGCTGTGGGTGTAGCAGAGGCACTTGATTACTTACATAATTGCTGTGATCAGCCTGTGATCCACAAGGATGTAAAATCTTCAAACATACTTTTATCAGATGATTTTGAGCCACAGGTGCTGTATTCTTAAGCTTTTTCAGTGGTCTTATTTGAGGTTTTCTTTCATTCCTGGCATTTTATTATAATTTGATTTGTCTTTTCAGCTGTCAGATTTTGGACTGGCTTGCTGGGCTTCTACTTCTTGCCATACAACATGCACTGATGTTGCAGGAACCTTTGGGTGAGTCTTTGATCGGCAAGTCATGTTTTGTACCCATTTTCAAAGTTATTTTAGAGTTTGAATATCTTATGTATTCCCTTTGTGGCAGCTACTTGGCTCCAGAGTATTTCATGCATGGCAAAGTAAGTGATAAAGTTGATGTATTTGCATTTGGAGTTGTGCTCCTCGAGCTTCTTTCCGGTAGAAAGCCAATTAACAGTGAACATCCAAAAGGCCAGGAGAGCCTTGTCATGTGGGTAAGGTCCCTCATATACTTGTTTAATCAGAACTGAAGAGTATCTAGTAATGAGACGGTTTTTATTTTTCTTAATATGAATGGGGGAGAAAAGGACTATTTGAAAATCCATTGCCACAGCAACAAGTCAGGACAATGCGCGCACAAAGAAAATGCAAAGATGATTGTGTTTTCAATATGTATATGTTTATGTTGAACAAGTCAGGAATTCTCAAGTTGGTTGGGGATGGATTTATGATTCGTTCCTATAAGTTACATGATTCTTATTGGATAAACTGAATGCATGATTTTGTATTTTCTGTTTTTGGTTTTCTAAAGAAACCTCAGGAGCTGTAGCTGTTCTTCTCCGAGGAATCTATTTCACAGTTTGTTAATATTAGCCCTTGATGTTATTATATTTTGTAATTAATTATTGCATGATGCTGGCTTCCAGGCGAAGCCAATTCTTGAGGGTGGTAAAGTTTCCCAATTGCTTCCGCGACTAGGTAGTGAATATGATGATGATCACATCGAAAGAATGGTATTAGCTGCAACCCTTTGCCTCAGACGTTCGCCTAAATGGAGACCACAAATGAGCCTTGTAAGTTAAATTTCACTGAATGCTTTGATTGTAATTTCGTTTTCTCCTTTCTATGAATTGAATATGTGGTCATGAATATTTCGTTTGACTACAGGTTCTGAAGCTCCTCCAAGGGGATGAGGAAGTCAAGAATTGGGCAAGGCATCAAGTTTGTGCATCAGAAGAACACGATGCCATGGACGGGGAAACATTTCCTAGCAATATCCAATCCCATCTTAATCTTGCATTGCTAGATTTAGAGGATGATTCCCTTTCTATTAGCAGCACCGAACAAGGTGTCTCAATAGAAGATTACTTGCAAGGGAGATGGAGCCGCACATCAAGCTTCCACTAACCATAGACCAGTGGAAAGCAATGTGCAAGTACATCTCATTTTGTGCCAACTTTTCAATGTATAAGGGCTTGTATTGGCTCATCTTTTCAGATTCTGTTCTTGGTTCAATCCACTGGTGAGGTCTTGGAAGAGAGGTTTTGTGCAAGAGGTTTGCCTCCGCCTAGGCTAAAAAGTTATTTTACTGTGTATGGACTGGTTTTGTCTCCAATCCTTGGTCATTGTTTAATGTAGTTTAGAGAATGATTTAGCATATAGCAAAACTCCCACCTGAATATTAGGGGTGAATATGGACAGTAAAGCCTCTCTTCAATTATAAGCTGTACCCGAAGACGAGTGTCTTTGCTTTCTTGCATCACATAGTGGTGCTAAAAATATCTTCTGCAGGATTTCATTATTTGTATGGAACTGCAGCTAAGATTCCTCCTGTTCTTCTTACTCTGAAACACTTGTTTGGGTTGGCTGGTGTTGTCCCTTGAAGATGAAAAAGCTTAACCTTTATTATTTGCTTTGTTGTATATGATGTTCCCTTTGCTATTTGTTCAAGCATCATGTACCTGGATGCTGGGATCGTCACTGTCCTCGAACTTTGAGAAAACAAACAAGCTACTGGACAGAAAGTACCTTATTGTTCTGCACACGAAAACTCTGGTGTCTGAGATTGTAAGAATAGATAAGGAAAAAGATTTTCTTTTTTTTCAAACTTATCTTTTGTAATCAAAGTAGCCGCTGACAAGAAGATGCCTGAAACTTGCCCTTCTGCACCATGTCACCACACCGTAGATACCAGTGGTGATAATTATATTATACCATAACAATGCAAATACTGTGGACCACGCGGTAGGTAGATGCTAAAAGGTTCACGAGGCGTCGGAAAATCTGTGTGTTGATATTGTGCATATAAAATATTTGTATTATGAACTATAATGTAGACACGTTGTTAAAAGGATCATGCGAGACACTGTATTTTCTATTGTTTATTTGGAAGGCAGTTAGGTTTGATATGACTGTCGGATTTAGATTCAAGTTTTTTAAGTATGGTATGACTGTTATTTCTTAGATTTAAAATTCAAACCTTTTAGATATGGTATGACTGTTATTTCTTAGATTTAAAGTTCAAACCTTTTAGATTTGGTATGGTTATTAATCTGAAAACTTCAAATATTATATTTTAAAAAAATAATATTAACTTGTTGCGTAATTTTTTTTATATTTTTAAAAAATAATATTAACTCGTTGTGATGCACATTACTGGTACTATATCTTAAAATGCGTGGTAAGATTATTATGCTGGCACTATAGAGATAGAGTAATAATACAATGGACCGCACTAGAAATATAATACAATTACTTAAAACACCTGGATAAAACTGTACACTATAAACCATCTTGTACACATCATGCAATAATACCTTAACGCTTTGCTTCACTCGCTTGACATCTCTCCTTCTCACTTGAGATCACTTCTTTGATAAACGAAAGAAAAAATGGCTATTGATTTGGAAGCATCTCTAGTGAATTGGATAAGTTTTGGAATCTCAACAAATATTTAATTTCCTCCAATAACTTAGATATTATATTTAGTAAAAATGGAGCTAAAATATGGTTAAAAAAACAAGAGAACGAAGTATTTGAACTATTGAGAAGCTAGAGAAAACACAATTATCCCACAGATAATTGCGTTAACCAGAAATCATGTTGGCATGGTTTCTTTCTTTCTTTGTTTTGTTCTTCGTTTGTATGAAGAGTAAACAAAATAAATCTTGTTTCTCAAATTTATTGAGAAAATATTAAATAAAACTAATTGCGCGGGAAAACATCATCGTCTGCTTTCATGCATCAGACTGTGATGTTATCTTAAAGTGCTTGACGTGGGCTTCATTGGACTTAGATATATATTCCCAGCAACCTACTTGAATTAGCATGTTCAGGACCCTCTAGCATGCCATTCTTCTTGATTCAGCAAATCGTAACTTCCTTCACCTTCAGCATTAATGAAACAAAAGGCTATTGAAATTTACTCTAGTCAAACACCATCTAACCTCCTGTAGTCCTATGATATCACCTGACAAATCTGTTTCTTCCACAATTAATAAGAAATAGCAGCAGCTTTCCCCTCCCCCCCAAAAAAAGCTATAAATAAAACATGTGAGCAATCGCAATTCGATACAGCAAAATCACAAGGGGGTGCTTTAGAATTCAAAGGTAAACAAAACCCAATAAAACCTTTCAAGTTAAGCACCAAACAAGGAAAGGCAACAAAAAAAAATGGAGTTCTTGAAAATCAAGAGAGGATGTTAGTAATAAAAAAAGAGAGGCAGGGAAAAAATATGGAAACAAAGTTACTCTTGAAATCAGTAACAGTGATATCAAACTAGACGCCCATGGAGATGTGAGTGTCCATGTCCGTGTCTGCGAAAACAGCTACTTCACCGTCACTGGGTGATGATTCCATTTTGAAGGCAATGAAAGCAAATTGCCCACAGCCGGTCTACATGGATAGACAGAGAAATATGGCAAGGCTCCATCATCCACTGATAAAACAACCAAATAGCCATCAGCTATTTCTATCCAGGCTTTTCCTATACTTAGAAACATATTAGCTTGGAATATGTTTGCAAGAGTTGATGAAAATCTCAAATGGGAAAAAGTGCAAAAATACTATTTTTGGATAAACAAAGCGAAGAATTGTGCACTCCCCATGAAATTTCTCTTGTCAATTTCTTAGAAGCGGCGAAACCCACCAACCTCTACAATTTTTCTGTATGGAGGTGATTATTCTGTGCTAATCCACGGCCTGAACAGAGAGCTGGATGAAATGATACATATCTGGTTGAACTGTTTAATGTCTATACGTTCTCTTCACCAATTGTCATTAGTTTCAGTTTTTTACAATTTTCGAAACTTTTACTATTCTACTCCATTGTCAGCAAAAACTTTTATTTTCTTTTTTACTGTAGCACTTGTTTTCTGAATCTTGCCTTTTTTTAGAGCTGTTTAGCAAGGATTTTTTAAGCGCAACATAATAATATTTTTTATTTTTTAGATTTTATTTTGATATTAATATATTAAAATAATTTTAAAATTTTAAAAATAAAATAATTTTAAAAAATAAAAAATTAGTGCCTGTGCATGAAGTACTTAAAAACTGCATTGCAGTACAGAATGGTTTTGATAACATTTGATTAGTGAAGATTTTAGTGCTTGGGAATGAAGTACGTTGAGGTGAATTTATTTTTTAAGTAAAATCTTCTTAAAATATAAAATACATCTCCCTAAAAGCTTTTGATATTATAGTAAAAATATTTTGTATTTTGTTTGGAAATGCATAAAATAATATTTTATTATTATTATTATTTTACAATTCATTTTTAACATTAGATAATCTAAAAAACATACAAAAAATAATTTGAATAATTTGAAGTAAAAAATTTTAAAATTTTAAAAAAAATTGGTTGAAGTGCAAAAACAAACATTTAAAAATAAAATGTGGTAAAATACATTTTTTTTTTTGAGTTTTACTAAGAAAGAACTTAATCACACATCAATCTCAAATACACTCTTAGTTCCGAGTGAAATATCACATAGTAACAAAGAGGGAACATATATATAACTCTTAGTTCCGAGTGAAATATCACATAATAACAAAGAGGGAACATATATATATATATATATATATTCTTAAAAAGATAAAAATATTTCATCAACTTAGTAGAATTGACTTAGTATTTATGATGTCTCAAACTAATGTAGTCATGCTGGTGGTGATTGTTGTCTTGGCTTGCTCACCCTTGTCCTATTGGAGTTCTTATGAATACCAAAGACCTTTTGGCTCTGATTGTTATTGGCATCGGCCGAGATGCAGTGGATAATTTCATCAACTTAACCATGTATGTATATCTAATAGATATGTTTGATCAATTTCTGACAAATCATACATTGATGCAGGCTTTGGACAATGTTACATATCCTGCAATGGTGACTGTGTTTGCATCTCTTGTGAAACCTTTCCCCTCTTGGGCTTCTCAGCCTTCAAAGCATCTCAAGAAATACAAATTTTTAAAGCATTACATAAACCAGATCAGACACATCAACAGTTTTTCGAACATCACAAATTTGATGCAGGTGGTTTGATCAGTCAGTTGTAAATCTACCACAACTAGGTTACATGGATAGTCTTTCAATGATGTTTATGGACTGATTCCCATTAAGAGGCTTGGGTTGCAGGGTGATAGATCTGACCTATAAATTTCGATCCGATCGTTGAATTGATATATATATAGTTTTATCAAGGGGTTCTATAGCCCAGTTCTTTAAAATGGATCGGCTTGTAATCAACTATAGTTTTATTATTTTTAAGATTTGCTTAAGTTTTATCAAGGGGTTCTATAGCCCAGTTCTTTAAAATGGATCGGCTTGTAATCAACTATAGTTTTATTATTTTTAATCTATTTTCAGATTTTACAGTTGTTCAGGATCTGAAACATGCCCAATGCAACTCCATTGCCAGTAGCGATTCTGATGCTTCAAAAACTACGACACCTTCTAGTGTATCGTGATGAAATTGATTCTGACGACCAGACTCCCACTAAATGTGGTCTTAAGGCACCTGAGCAAATCAGATGTTTACACGAGTCCCTGCAAAAGCTTTGCTTCTTGGAGGAAAATCAGAGAAATATTCTTATGAGAGAATTGGGAAGATTCAGCTCAGGAGATTGGACATTGTAAAGTTCAGGAAAAGAGCTGGAAGAGCTTCTTGTTCCTCCATTGAAATGTTGATCAACCTTCTCCCATTGTCTGTTAGCGCAATAGCGCAATAAGAAAGGGCGAGGTCATTGACACGCACTACTCATCTTCTTCTCCTTAGTTCTTCAACGGATATACTTGACAGGAAGTTTAGAGAAGTTACCAATGCCCGATCTCTTGATATCTTCAATCCTATGTTAACAGCTATGTAAAGGAAAGAGTTTTGTTCTGACCGGACTTTGACACCATAAATTAAAAGGACAAGGGTGACCAAAATTCCCTTGAATGACCAGAAGATAATGTTAGGTTGGTTGTGATTTGATATGCAACAAATGGAAGGCACCAATTATTGATTATTGACAGCCACCATTGTTAAATGAGCTAGAGTTGGTGGCCACCAATGTTGACAACAAATCAAGAAGAGCCTTCATGAATGCCTATAAATAAAGACATACATGAGAGAGCAAAATATGAGAAGAAAAAGAGCCAAAGATATAAGAAATATAGGAGAGAGTGGGTTGTCATTGCAGCACTAAAAAGAGAGAAATAGAATGAGGTTGAGAGTGGTTAAAGAGGGGATGATTCCTCCTCCTCTATTGTTGTAAATCTTGTACTCTCCCTACATAATGTAATGGCTTCACCCGTGAATATAGGTGGTTTGCTGAACCACGTAAAATATCATGTCTCGGTGGGCTTCTTCTCTAATGAGCAAATATCAATTCATCACCGGTCAGAATTTCTAACAAGTTGTATCAGAGCACATGGTTCAAAGTGGTGTTTGATTTTGCTCAAAACTGAAAGTTGTCAAAATTGTATTTTGACCATACCACTATGTAGAGGAGGAAGAGACGAAGCCACTGATGAAAACCGTGTCGAAATCGAACATCGGAAACCGCCGCACGCGCCGGCGGGGTGGCTGGACATGCGCGCCGACGCACGTCACGTGTCACACGCGTCTTCTTCGCCCAGATGGGCTAACCCGACCTGAATACTAAAAGATCCGACCTACGCGCGAGATCCGGATGATGACGATGTCATCATGACGTCATAGTTTCATCAACATGAATAGGTGGCATGACATGTCAGCACCAATCATCAGCCACGTCAGCACTGTGGGACCCACTGCCATGTCACTAACCGCGAGCCGAGAGTGAGCTGAATCGAGTCGAACCGAGCTGAGTTGGAGCCGAGTCGAGCCACGAGCTGAAGGACAGGATTTTGTGTGGTGAAGTCTACCTGCAACCGGTTCTGAGGTTGAATCTGGGCCGTTTATGAGGCCAGAATTGTTTTGATTAAATCTTAGCCGTCTAAAGTGCGATTTGGATGATTTCAGACTTCTTTCCAGCTAATTTAATCATTCTGGATGCAATGATATGATCCAATCATTGAGATTGAGACTAAAAATTAGCGAGGGTGAATTATTGAAGAGAGATTACCTGATCAGGAGGCATCTGATGGTCATCATGGTGGTCGATGGAGATGAAGAAGAAGAAATCACACATGTTTGCCCAATTACATGTGTTGACCTGTTATGTGGGAAATTTTAATTGCTTTGAGGGAAGCAAAATTGGGATACTCTGAACACTCGATCATGTGGACAATTTGAGGTGGAGAGTGAAATTTGATGAAGACCAATCTTGACGAATCTAAGCACTGGTAGTCTCGTCAGATGTTGAGAAATCAGGTATAAAACCAGGATACCCCAGATCACTTGTAAAGGAAAGCCGCGACAAAGCTAGCAAATGGTTGTATATACAAAAAGACAGTATGATAAATAGATATGGCCTAAGAAGTTCTGTCTAGGAGATTGGGTTTTAAGCGGGACCGTTGTGACCCCTCCAATCTTTCCTGGGAACTTGCTTAGTGGAAGGATTATCCATACGATACTATTTTTGTATATGTGACAGTTTGTTATGAAACTGTTGAAGATTAGCAGGATGACGGCACAAAGGAACAGTTGGGTTCCGTATGATCAAAGATCTGATGGAGTTGTGATTTCTCTAAGGAAGTTAGATTCGGTGACTGTAATTCCTCGAGGGCAGAATTGATGAAGACCCTGATAATGGAAGAGAAATACAGCAAAGGGATAAAGATTGGCACCCTATTTAAACTTGGATAGATGTTGTGACAGGATGAGCTGCTATCAAACATAAGCAAGGAATAGGGAGAAATCTGGAGAACCAAAATTGCACGAGAGCACATGAAGATTGTGTAGGAGTACCCGGAGGATCCAACGAGGTACTATAATGAGACAATAAGAAGGATGTGACCGCTTTATGACAGGAAGAGACACCTCAGGAGAAGATGTGAGGATCGTGATATGAGTCCAAGTTTAGACCATCTTATGACGATAGACGAAGACACCTTAGGAGAAAGTGTGAGGATCGTGATATGAGTCCAAGTTCAAATAATCTCATGATGACAGGAGGAGACACCTTAAAAGAAGGTGTGAGTGCCATGATAGGAGCCCAATTTTTAAACACCCTAGAGCTAATGTGATGACCGGATATAAGTGGACAAATGTATAGCCAATAAAGAAGTTATGATGAGCATGAAGACAAATGTCTGATTGACTTTCATGGATATTGCCCCCATGCTAAAGATCAATGAGCTAGAAGACATTTGCCTTGAACAATGAGTGGATGACTTGTGGAGCATTAAGACGCGGCTGCTACAAAGGAGCAGAGGGCATACGCAGGTTTCGGGAACAAGTTGACTCTTATCAAGGTGGTGAGCTCGGTAAAGGCATTGTAATACTTAGAGTATCAAGCATATATAGATCAACCTTTTATAGGTTGCTCCCATGGTTAAAGGTGGAAAGCTACCTAGACTCTTGAAACTAAGAACGAGAGACTCATGGAGAAGTAAGGCGTGGTTCTTAGGGTGGAACAGAGGGCAAACACAACTCTTGAATGAGTAGACTCTTGGAAGAGTAGTGAGCTTGTGATCATATTGAGATACTCAGATAATGACTGTCGCACTTGAAATATCCATTTGAGGAGGTGTTATAAGCCTTGATGTGAAGCTTGATGAATCATTCCGGACCGAGCATGGTTGATACGCTTGAAGGGGAATGTTGTTCCAGAGACAAACGCTAAACTATTCAGATGTGATGTGACAGACCATTTGGTTATAGTGATCCTTTTGTGTGAGAAAAGGTGTGCTTTTGTTACTCTGATGATGGAAAGGTTTGGCAAGTACCTATAAACTTAGCCACAAACGCTCTTAAAATGGAAAGCTTGGAAGAGCTGCAAGATGCAAACTTGTGTTGAAGAAGCAAGAGGACAGTTGCACCACATGAATGGCAAAGAGGGTGATTGTTAGGTTGGTTGCCACTTCATGTGCAATAAATGGAAGGCACCAACCATTGATTATTGGCAGCCACCATTGTTAAATGAGCTAGAGTTGCTGGTCAACAATGTTGACAACAAACCAAGAAGAGCCTCCATGAATGCCTATAAATAGAGGCATATGTGAGAGAACAAAATATGAGAAGAAAAGGAGCCAAAGATGCAAGAAATGTAGGAGAGAGTGGGTTCCATTGTAGCACTAAAAAGAGAGAAATAGAGTGAGGTTAAGAGTTGTCAAAGAGGGGATGATTCCTCTTCCTCTATTGTTGTAAATTTTGTACTCTTTCTATATAATCAAATGGCTTCTCCCATGGATATAGATGATTTGCCGAACCATATTAAATATTATGTCGGTGTGCTTAGTCTCCAATGAAAAACTATCAGAATATTATCCAAATATCAATACATCACCGGTCAGAATTCCTAACAAATAAGATAAAGTTAAGGGGCAGATCTGGATACAAAATCTGCCCCCACAACATGAACACTGAACGAAGCCAGTGATAGGAAAACATGCCTTGTTTATAAACAGAAAAGATAGATTTGTGTTAGAAAAATCCATATTGAGTTTTTGTATTTTTTACATGAAGATCACTCTATAGAGTGTTTCTCGTAACCCCGTTATAAATTGTGCTTTTAAAACATCGGGTTAAAGTTCAACCATCTCGTTTCCACTTTGATCCTCAAACTGTTAACCTCTTTTCACTTTTATCCCCAGCTATTCTAGTACTGTAATCCATCCCTTTAATTTAATTTTTCTTACACCTTGAATTAAGCATTCCTCTAAGATTACGATGCTAAACACAGTTTTAATTTTAAGGATCTCTCTCAAATTAAACATTTATTAATTTGCAATTTATTTATGATTTCTTTTTAGTTGTGTTGATTATTGTTGACTAGACCTGAAGAGAGAGCTATGCTATTCATCTACTCAGTCTCTTTCATGGATTTCGTTTTCCTTGCCGTTTCTCTTTCCATTTTCCCTTTCTTTTTCTTCTTGATAGTTTCGTGGGATTGCTTCTTCAACTTCAACCATCCTATTTAGATAGGCTCTTTTGTTCTTCATACTCGGGCTCCTATTTAGCATGCCTGCTGTTCTTGCCATTGCTCTTGCTCGATATCAGTAGCATGCTGTCAAGCATCAAGTGACCAAAAGGAATATTGGGGGTGTTTTCTCATTATGTCAAAACTGTTTCCTTCACATAGATGCAAAGATCAACCATTGCGAATCAGAATAAAGCCTATCAACAGGAGTAAATATTTGTAGCAATACAAAGACAGGATGAAAGTACAAGTATATGTTAATATTTCCTGCAACAGCATTCAACCTAACTACCACGAACTATTCGAACTAACACATCTTTTCATGAGACTGGTTGAGGTTGTTGAACTTGGATGCACCTTCAATGCAAATCATGTGCGCTCGTATGCGGCGCTTTTGCAGTAGTTAATCATATTACAGCATTTTCTTAGCCAGATTTGCTAGCTTTGTCGCCTTTGATAGTCATCTTCTAGAAATCAACCAGAACTTATCTTGCAAATCCTGTCTAGTTCATATATGCTAAGATTTTTTTCTCGGGAGTTGTCTGGTGGCACGCACCTTGCCATGCCATATCTGTCTTCATGGACATTACCAATTGTCTAATGGCGAGGCTCAAGCTCTGAGGCTTTGAAAACCAATGCAGTAAGCAGCCTGGAGAAATGCATGCCAAGCACTCCTTCCATTTTCAAGCTCAAATCGAGAAACCAATTATGTCCACACCAGTAAGAGAAACACGGGGATGGAAACGGTGATATAATTCTGCAACAGCAGGAGAGAGGGAAAGGAATTTTCTCAAGAAATCAAAGGCCAGAAAAGGATTTCCAGAGAAGAAAAAAACATATCCATTAGTTCAGCAGGATCAATCGACGTAAACTGACTAAAAAACAATGCCAATGGCTAACATTACATGTTTTTCATCAATGAGTGACTAAATAAATATGGTAACAAAACCAACCATGTATAAAAATGCTGTGCTGCAAATCTATCACCATTCTAAAACCAAACCATTCAGATTGATATGACTCAGCATAACTCAATTAGTACTCTTATAATAAACTTAAAAAAGAAGTCGGTAGTTAAAATAGAGTACCTCTAGATGTAAACGATTAAAGCCTGTCATAGTGCGGAAATAGCACATCATCTCCTGTATGGCTTTAACTGATAATTTTGAAACTCTGAACCGAATGTTATTGACTCTTCATCAAGCTTCTTCTTCAACCTTCTCCAAGTTCTCAACATATCAGACTGTATTAAACCCTTGTATAGTGTCTCGAAAGTAACCTTTTGGGGAAGCAATCCCTTTTCTATCATCTCAACAAAAAACTTACAAGCCTCCCTCCACTTTTCTTTCTCACATAACCCATGAATCAACAATGTATATGAATCTAAATCTGGCCCTAAACCACTAGATTTTAAATCCTCCCATATCTCGTTCACAATATCCAATCGATTCAACATCATAAACATCCTCAACAATATATTATATGAATGCAAACCCAAAGACCCCAAACCATCCTCCCTCATCTTCCTATACAATTTCAACGCACTCTCTGCATCCTTCCTTCCCATATACTCCTTAAAGAAACAATTATAAGTAACCGCAGTGGGACTAACACCATTCCTCACCATCTCACCAAGCAACTCCTCTGCATCCTCAATCCTCCCACACGAACAAAGACACTTAACCACCGAAGTATAAGTCACCACACTCGGACAAATCCCCTTCTCCTTCATCAACTTCAACTTATCAAGCGTCAATTCAGGCTTATGCGCCCGACTATACACATGAAGAACAATAGAAAAACTTGTGACATCGGGTTCGATCCCTCTCTCACGCATTTCATCAAACAAATTCTCTGCCAATCTTATCGTCCTCTCAAACCTACTCTCCGGGTGCAAACTTGCCCTCCTACAAATCCCATTTAACAAAACATTATATGTAACTACAGTAGCCTCAATCCCTCTCTCACCCGTTTCCTTCAAAAACCTCTCGGCCATATCAATTCTACCAATCTTACACCACCCATATATCAAAACTGTATACATTTTGACATTAGGACTAAACCTATGCTTCCTTTTATTAAAAATCTCAACACCCACTTTCACATACCCATATTTACACAAAGTATCAAGCAGGAAACAAAAATGGGTCTCATTCACAGGCTCAGAAACAAAACTTTCCATATCATCAAAAGCACGAATTGCCTGACGAGTAAGTCCCGCTGCAACCAATCTCCTAATGAGAACAAAGAAAGTTTCTGAAGTGGGTTTTACGTTACGTTGGTCCATTTCAACTATAAGTTGCCAACAGACATCAAATTGTCGGACTTTGGCGAGAATGTCGATCATAAGATTGTAAGTGACAGTGGTTGCAGCTGAAATGTCGGCTGAGGTAGAAGAAGTGCCGGTCAAGGTGGGTGGAGTGTCGGTTGAGGTGGGAGGGAGGGAGAGGGAGTGGTGGAAAAGGGAAAGGGCGATTTTGGAGTTGTGGCGGAGGCGGAGGAGGGTTTGGTGGAGGAGGGAGGGGGTGAGAGAAATTCCGGGTAATTGAAGAGATGATTCCATGGCATGGAATGGGTTGTGGTGGTGGAGGAGGATTTGGGAGAGTAAATCGGCGTCGTTTGAAGGTTGGAGGGTAGGGAGAAGGGCATCGTTTCGAGGAGAGAAAGCATCGTTATCTGAAGAGAAGTTATGGTTTTGGATGAAGGAGAAGAGGCGGAGAGAGAGGAGAGAAGTGGAGGAGGTGAGTAGGGTTGGTTGGTGGTAGAGTAATCTAATTGCCATGTTTCTTTGATTTATGCAGTGTATTTTGGAGGACGGAGGGAGGGACTGGGACTCTGGGAGGGAGGAATAGGGAATTGAAAAATTTGGTGCCACTACTTATCTAACTTTTTTTAATTAAATATTAGTTAATTATAATTTAGTCTTTGTAGTTTAGTAAAAATAATTAATTACTCTTTGTGGTTTCACAAATTGTTATTTAGTCCCTGTGTTTATACATTTATTTATAAATTAATCTTCATTCATTTCATTTTAGTTTTTTATTTAATTTGACTTTTTATTTTAAAAAAATAAAAGGTAAAAAAAATAAGTTATTAGGATAAAAAGTCTGAGAAAAGAAATAAAAGTGTTTTTTGAAATAAAATTATTTATAATTAAACATGATTGAAATATTTTTAATTTGCTTTGATAATCTACTAGGAAAAGTTATAATTAACTTTAAATATTATACTTTTATTTTTCTTTTCATATGTAAATATCACTAATCTATATGTTCAATTTTTACAACACCTTGGTCACATTATCAAGATTAAAAAATATATAGATTTAGATCACAAGCTTGCAAACAAATATATCGTGGCAAACATGTTTTCATCATAGGAAGATTATAGCATATATGTATATATATTAAAAATACATTCAAATTTATAATTAATTTCAAATCAAATTCCTAATATACATACTAATAAATCAATCAATAATATTTACATTAAAAGTAAAAGTATAATATATATATATATAAAAGTATTTAGTTATTGAAGTTTTTATAATATAATCAAACTGAAATTTTTTCTGATGTTCTATAAACAATATATCATGACGAACATTTTTTCATTATAGTAAGATTATAGCATATATAATAAATAAACATTCAAGCTTATAATTAATTTTAAATTAATTTTCTAATATACATGCTAATAAATAAAATATATATATTTAAATTAAAAATAAGATACTGAAATTTTTAAGAATCTCTTCAGATGTTCTATAACCAATATCGACGCTTTTTTGGGCACCATTGTTATCTTGAAATAACATGCAAGGCCCCAAACAGAATTTATATCGTAATTTGACATGGATTAATTACACTTGATTCAATATACAGCAAGCGTATAAAGTACGTGCCCCCGCCCAGAAAGCGTTGTATGTTGAAGATATATATGGCCATTCTCAGTATAGCCACCAAAATTATATTCTTTCAACTTCTGTTGCCTCCATTTGCTTCAGTAAAAATGATCTATACATTCAATCGTCTTTCAAATTCCCCAGTTAAATCATCCAGACTGATGATCCCTTCTCTCTCTGTTGCCTTCTCCATTCTCAGCTTGTTGAGCTCTGAATTTAATTCGCCAATCTGCTTTTGTAGCTTCGCTCCTTGGTCTGGTAACCTTGAAATGGTAGCCTGTAAACAGAAAAGCAAAACTGAGAAAAGAAGAAGCGATTAAAAACTTCTACTTTAATTCATGCACAACCAGCTTGAAATGGTTCCTTAAAAGAAACATAAAATGAAGATGACATGGAGGTTTGAATCCATTTAACACGAACAAATAATGTATTCAACAATTTGGGCTATTGAATCAGCGTTAGAATAAAACCCGACTGCTCCCAAGCAAGGAAAAATAAAACGAAAGGTCAAGTCAATAGCAGCCTTCAATTTTATTTACTCAATATGTTTTGGATGGCAATTCTCGACCTTCAATGTTTGTAATTCGAGCAGTTACTCTGAAGCAATAGTTTTATCCGCCTTTTCACATGTCATTTAAATCATACCTTATTTCCAAGTATTTGTGACAGCCGATTGATTCTCTCTTTGATTTCAGATTCTGTCAATTTACCCACACTATCTGGGGAAGAGCTTTTCTTCTTCAGATTTACATCCTTGGGATTGAAAGCATGCACAGCCCTGTCAAATATTAGAAACTAAATAACATGCACCAAATAGCTTTAAAAGAATATGATGGTTTATTTTTTTAAATAAATAATCAAATGTAGAGATCATACCCATCAACATCACGTTCAAGTGAATAACTTGATGATGAATTTCCCACCATTGTGGATACCTTTTTCCTGAAGCCACAAATAGAGTACCAAACCACACCAGATTTAAAAGGTATGGAATGAGGATAGTGATTAGTATGCTTTGCATGAATAAAGATTTCAAATACAAATACTACCTTATGCTCCTGTGGTTTGAATGCGTGATTTACAATTAAGGGTAAAAAGAGTAAACGTTTTATGCTATTTTTGGACTCATAATTTGAACCAAGTAGTTATACTATCAGTGGAATTCAGGATACCAATTTTATAGCAAAGAAAAAGGCAGGCCTTTTATCACAATGCATGAACCAGCTGGTAGATCCATAATTTGAACTAATGAATTGTTTGGAGTAGCATCAAAGGAGAATTCATGCAAACCAAGAGGGGTCTAGAATTCACGTAATTTTATTCCATTTTACCTTAGCTCAAAATATGCAAGAACAGTATGCAAAGAAGCACACATACAAAAACAAGGAACTGCGTGTTTATAAAAAGAAAAAAATAGAGGTATCATTGTTTTGTACCCAAAAGCATAAAAAAAGGAGCAGGGTTTCACCTTATCTCATCTTCTTCTTTTTGTGCAACTTGTACAGTTGCTGTCTTTGAGAATAATAGGCTGTGGTGACTTACTCCTGCTATACCTTGAGTCTCTAAGAATTTTATGTGGGATTCCAGAAATTCATCCCTACAGAAACAAAAACACAAATTAAGAGATAAGATGGCATGGAATTCATATAGAAAGTCATTGGAATTTAATAATTCATAACCAAACAATTCCACAAAACTTGCATTTTTTTTTATATGGATCATAGATGCATAATCATAATGGATGAAAGGTGCTGGACTGCTAATTATCTTGGATCCAGGCCAACGAATTGCTAGATTCTACTCTTTAAAAGACAAAAAAAGGCTTGTGCAAAAACACATTTTTAGGAATTTAAAAAAACAGTACTAATAGTAATGGGTTTCTTGTTGAGAGGAAGATCAAAGATGAGAGATAACCAAAACTGAAGATCATACAAAAGCAAATATTAATTAAACACAGTCCAACTTTGCTAATTAGAGAGAAAAATAAGTAGGCAGAAAAGTTGCCACTAATAGGCCTCAGTACATTTTGTGCTGGCTGTCATGCTCTTCATGTAACTGTTGCTGTGTGAGGGAAATATCAAACCCCTGCTTTGGGAGACTGAACAGCTCCCGAAGATCCTGAAAAAATCAATTTAACTTTAGAAGACAACATCACATATGCTTAAAAAAGATGCCAGGAATTTATTCCAGTAAATCAACAAATAAAACTTCATACGTGCATACCTGCTGGCTAAAGTATCGAATTTGTTCTTTGTTTTCAGTTGCTGTTCTAAATAATCCCCCCTTGAAAATCTACAACAGAAATTTTTAGGAGTCAACTTCATCCCATGTACTAATGTTTCAATTTTAAAGATTCATGATTCAACCCATCTAGCTAACATCCAAAGTAAACACTTATTATGGATACATAGGACAATTGGAAAGAAACCATACAAAGATGGCTTAGCATAATAAAAAAAATTCTACAAATAAATTGTAATCTGCAACAGAGGAACATTTAAATTTTTTTCAGGCTTTTCCTACTGAATAAACCCTTCCCCAAAGCAATGTGTCAAGACAAATTACATGCAATATAGTTTTTCAACCACTTGAAGAAATGTATTGAAACCTGGTGAACTGACTCAGAAAAAGCTCCAAAATCTTTAAATACCACGACAACAATAACAATATTTGCAATTCAAAAACAGCTACTACATCTCATGTACATACCATATGACAACCATAAATAATAAGGGAGATGAGCATTGAACCTGCTTCCTATAAATTTTCTCTTCAACAGTTCCACAAGTCATTAGTCTGTAGACAACAACATCCTTCATTTGCCCAATTCGATATGCACGATCAACACTCTGGTTATCCGTGCTACAAAGAGAGAGATATTAATTATTGATGAATTACACCAAGAAAATTCTTAACATAGCCTGACAGGGACGGAAAAAACTCAAGCAGCAAGAAAGGGATAGCTCTTTAATAGAAAATGATAGAAAAGTACGTGAAACATCAGAAACGTGTTGAAGTTGAAAAGTTCTTTGGGTAGTTTAGAGGCCAAAGTTTAGTATGTAGAAGTGCAACCATCATGCCATTTCTGGATTTCACAAATATTTTAACATATGTTTCAACATTCAAAATTCATAAACTCCACAAGCTGCCAATAAAAATGATAGATAAAGAAAAATAAATGTAATCCATGTAGTGGACATTTTACGTCAAAGATAAAGACAATTATTGACGTTTGCAAAAGGAAAAGATATATCCTAAACTATCCGAATTTTTTGGCAAATACAAGAAAAATAAATGTAATCCATGTAGTGGCCATTTTATGTCAAAGATAAAGACAATTGATGCTTGCAAAAGCAAAAGATATATCCCAAAATATCCGAATTTTTTGGCAAATCCATTTGTAATCACTAGCAAATTTGCCTATCCTAGATCTTATGACGTAGTCAGGTCATGTTTGCTGAATCTGAGTGAATGAAGGAAATAAACTTAAGGAAGTACCTAGGATTCCAAGCAGGATCAACCACAATCACACGGTCTGCTTTTGTTAGTGTAAGACCAAGACCACCAACTTGAGATGTTAGGAGAAATATAGGAGCCCCATTGCCTTCTTGGAAGTCCTGAAAAGTTATTTATTTATTTTTATTTTTTGGGTTCAGGAAAACATAGATTTTGAATAAATATTTCACATGCAACAACTAAAGTCTAATGGTTTTGACTTTTTAGAAAACTTACACTAACAATTTTTGTTCTGTCAGTAGCTTTTGTTGTACCATCTATGCGTATGAACTCATAACCATTGGACACCAGGGATTCCTATCACAGCAAAAAGATTAGCCATGCATCACCTTCTGCCAAAGCCTAAACATTAAAGAAGAAAAGATACAAAAACTAACAAAATCCTTGAACTTAATATATAAATACTCTAGAAATCAGAGTTTTTAATAGGCCAGGAATTAATTTAAACATAAATATTCACTACAAGGACAGAAAAGCCAGGAATTAATTTAAACATAAATATTCGCCACAAGGACAGAAAAATATAAATAGAATATAAATAGATGATTCAAATAAAATATAATGCAAGAAAGCAACAATGATGCATATCCAAGGCAAAAACAAATCACATGTCCATGTATCTAAAAGATATTTTAATGCATAATTAACGATGATGGAGTTTCACAACTTTGATTTAGGTATGCTAGGCTCATTTAGCCAGAACAATCACAGAAACAATTTACCACGTTCCCCTATACTAAATTGAATTAATTCATCAGCTTGCATGTTACATGTGGGCTTAAATTTACTTTCCAAACTAGAAAGTACTTCAACAAACACAATTATAAGGAAACCTGTAATATTACACACTAAGTGTAATTGCAGTTTCCAACGGATGGCACATAAACAATAAGAAATAAGCAATTGACAGAAAAAGCCAAATTCCTAAGGAAGCACACCATGAAAACTTTTTTAACTTTTGATATCTGCTGATCTTCTCGAATTAATAATATATGCTAATGAAGATGTTGTTATTACTAAATTGTCTGACACCAAGAACACATCCCACTTATTTACTTGCTTACACCTTAAGTTTTTTTCTCATCCAATCAGCTACATTTGTGTAAAATCAGAAAATTAACCAATCCATATTGCCTTCTCAGCAACAAAGATTCATGGTTACAAACCTGGATGAGATTAAGCATCTTGCGAGTTTGAGAGAATATAAGAACATTGTGCCCTTCTGGAATTAAATTATCCTGTGGAAGATCAGCATATGCATTATTAAGCATGAATGATCAAATACTAAATCAAAAGCATCAACAGTAATTCTGAGACATATCTAACCAGAAGTGACAATATAAAAGAGATCTTGCAAGAGATGTTGTCATGCTTCTCTTGAAAGTCAGTGTCAGTTCTGTCAGCAACATCAGCTAGATGCATTGCCAATTTCTCTGCTACAGCTGCATCTTCTGGATTTAGCATTGACTCCATTCCCTCCAACAAATCCTCAGCTGCTCTTTTTGTCAAGAGAAGCGGGTGATCACATATTTTCTTCAGAATCTGCTCCAGGGAAAAAGCTATTTGATTACAGAAGGGCAACCAAAATATCAAAGTGACACAGAATAGTATAATTCTTCAACAAGATTCAAGCTATTCATTAAAACTTCCTAATTGATTTGCTACCAAAAATCTTCCAAATACGAACCAAGAACAAAAAAACAATGGGCAGACCCAATAGAATCAAAGAAACAGTAATTGAGGATAAAATTCAGAGCTTCTCAGAATACAATAATAAAAGATTTCCACTTTAATGCAGGAGAAAATAAATAAAAAAATCTATGTATAGAATCAGTCAAGCCACAGCTCAACTGAACTACAAATTGTTCAAGAGAACTAGAGTCAATATGTATACACTCCCTTGATCTAATTCAGAGCTTCTCAGAATACAATAATAATAGATTTCCACTTTAATGCAGGAGAAAAGGAAAAATTCTATGTATAGAATCAGCCAAGCCACAGCTCAACTCAACTACAAATTGTTCAAGAGAACTAGAGTTAATATGTATACACTCCCTTGATCCAAACCAACAAAGTACACACACCTATGATCATTAACAATAATAAGAATTAAGCACCACCTTTCTACTGAAAATCATTGTCTTTTTGCACATCTCAAACAAACATAAGCAAAAAAGTTGAAGAGTGAAAACCGTTAGGGCAGCCAATGGCGAGCCATCGAAAGCTGAAAGAACAATTTCACTCCGCAGAAAGGCTTCATATAGTTGCCGCTGCACAAACAAGCAAAACAATTGCATGATTAATTGGATGCATGATATATGGACACAAACCCAGGCATGTGCAGCAAACCACACCTGACAAGCAGTTAGTCTGAGCCACACAATGATCTCATTCTTTCGGGAAAGTTTAGCAGTTGTAGCATCATCTTCCTTGAATACTTCATTCTTCATACGGCGCAAAAAGTAAGGTTGAATGCGTTCTCTCAATTCCTGTAAAGTAAACAATATGACTGACTATTTCTGGATTTTAGATAATCAGTAATCTTTCATAAGGACATGAGGAACCAAGTTTGTTGCAAAGTAAGAAACCCAATGGTCAGCCTAGTAACTAAAATGGAATAAGATAATCAGTAATCTTTCATAAGGACATTAAAACTTATGTCATAAAATAAATGTTAATACAAATCCATTTAGTTTGATATCTTAGGATCATTAAAACTTATGTCACCAAATGAACATAAAGAACATTACAGCAGTTCAAGATAAAGACATTTCTTGAAAAAAGTATGAGTTAAAAAAATTTAGAGAAACAAGATTCAGAAGGCTGCAGTCTCATCATTGATGTACCTTGGCAAAACCTTTGTGCATTACTTTTGGAATCTTACAAAACCTATTCTCATCAGACAACATAAGACGATGACAACATTTGAAGATCTTTAGGTCTAAGGAATCCATATAAGCAAGCATGGATAACCCTTTGATGTTAATTTTTTAGTATCATGTCAATTTCAACACTTCCAGATATTTTATTCCGCAATAAAAAACAGTACAGACATATATTAAATTTCATCAATGAGTAATGCAATCACAACTTGTGTTATGTATTATTTCAATGCTCATTTGAAAGGAGTAAAATCAAAGGCCAATATAGAAATGTTGCCTTCATGAGTAAACAAGGAGGCAACTGAACACTTCCCTCCCTCCAAAGAACTCTACCAAACATAAGTAGAGAAGGAGAAAAGTTACCCTAATAACAAACACATCCTGAATACTAGAATAGAATGAGAGTCAAAGCCTAAGAAACCAGTGCAAAAATAAGAACCTCTAGAGTAGGAAACATGGTTCATTACAGGCCTAACTGTACTGATTTCTAAATTGGATCAACAGAAACATATATTCACAATTCCAAAGTTTTCCATTTTAGCCATACCAGAAGAATATAGCAAAAATGGCACAGGAAAATAACCACAACAATTCATATGTGACACCATAATGTCAAAGAAAAATGAAAGAAAATAATCAAGGATGCAGAAAGTACAATCCAGTACATCCCACAGAATGCACCTTTGCTACCGTTGAACCAATACGCTTCTCCCTATCAGAAGCATTTTTTTCATTTCCACGAAGTATGGGATGCTCATATGTTTCCTTAAACCTGAAAAAATGATATTTGATGCCATAAGTGAGCATGAATTTATTGAAGCAATCTGAAGTATTGAGAGAATAATTACCATTTGTTGTCACCAAGTAGACCAGGACAACAGAAGTTGAACAAGGCCCACAATTCCTGTTTCAAGTATTTCAAGTAACAGGACTAAAGTGTTAAGTATCCACATTTTTCTGTCATGCGTTAGTTTATAGAAAGAGCAGGAAAAAAAGTACGAATCCTAAAGATAATACCTTAAGATTGTTTTGAATGGGAGTGCCACTAATGACAATACAATGAGCACTTGGTATCTCTAGCAAACTTTTAGCCCTCTGAGTACTAGGATTTTTTATGAGATGTCCCTGGAGAAACATAGCACAAATTTAACAACCTCTTTAAAGTTGAAACCTCAAAGAAAAATAAAAAGATTCCTAATATTCAATTGATGCCTGCATGATTCTAATATGTAAAACATCAGGTGTAATACAAACCAAATGTGAAACTTCAGAGTTTACCTCATCAAGAATCATATAGTCCCATATGTAACTATCCTCGCTTTCATCATCGATAAAGTAATGGTCCCCTCGTAAGGATTTTGAGTTGTTCCGCACAATATCATATGTTGTCAGGAGAATTCCTTTGTCCTGAAATGAGAAGATGAATCCAGGCAAAAATAAAATGTTAAATTTTGCCATGATAATCAACAATAACGGGAAACCCCGCCAAAAATTGCATTAAGATTTCTCTCGAAAAACAAGGTTATGGTAGATGCATATAATAGATTGAAGAGAAGTAGATAAAAATTCAAACTTCCAAGAAACCAAACAAATCAGTTCAGCCCTAAAACTGGACAGAACTCATGTCTGAATTAGTCAGCACCATATTTCAACTTAAACTTCAGCAGAATTTAACTTGCTTCAAGTCCACAAGTCAGATTAAAATATAAAACATAGTTATGTTCTTTCCTGTTATTTGGCTGCAGGTATCAAATATTAACTGTCTGGATGTTACGAGTTACACTTGGAAGTACAAAAAATATAAACAATGAGAGCACATGTATAACCTGAAGTATATATTGCAGCTCATAGTCCCGAGCTTTTAAAGATGTCCCAAAATATCTACATGTAAGTGCAAAAGCTGATTAGTATTCTTTAACAGACCTCTTTTCTTCAATGGTAAAAGAGAAACATTTGAACTTTCAAAAGACTTGAGTCAAACAGCCTCACTCTCTAGTCTTCGCAGAAAGCCCCACAACAGACAGTTCTTTAATCCAATGGGAGAGCAGTGTTTTAGGGGCCACAACCAATGCCCTCTTAATCAATTTGGAATGGAAGAGACCTGCTAGAAAGCTGCAAATCTGCAGAACAAAACAAATAAAAGTTAATCCATATAGCAGTGGAGTATTAACATTGTAACTATCTTCATAAATGATTGCACACACCTCCTTACCTGCATCGTTTTCCCCAAGCCCATGTCATCTCCTAAGATTCCACCCTTGCCCTGACAATGCAAAGACCAGAGCCATCTTAAACCTTCACGCTGATGAGGATACAGCATTTTTGCAATTGTACCGGATAATTTGTATGTAGATTTTGGTCCAGGCAATGTAATGCAACTATCATCCTCTGTATCTGCTTGATTGTCCGACACATCAGTCACACTAGATTCATCAGATAATAAATTGTACTTAGTAATGGCATCAGGTCTCCCAACTTTCTTGACCACCTTTTTGCTGGTCAAAACCTCACAGTCATCTTCCTTGTCCTCTGATTCATCTCGAAGACTAAGCAAAGAAGACCGTCCTACAGACCTCAATTTCTCATGGAACCTTGTGGGTTCTTTTTTCTTCACTTTTAGAGCAACTTTATTAGTTTTCTCCACCCTAGTGGCATAGTCATCACGGTCAGACACAATCTGCACATCGCCTTCCTCTTCTACAACATTGGACGCAAAAGATTTTCCCACGGGGACTAACTTTTCATCCACCCTTCCATATTCGTTCTTCTTTGGCCCTTTACAAGTGTCATTGCCCTTACTGTCAACCTCGTCAGCAAATGACCCGCTCAGCAAATGACCATCTTCATACGCATCCACAAAATTCTTATTCACATTCGATGAGGAATCAGATGGGCCAGCAGATGAAGAAAACGAAGACTCAGCACTCGCATATTCAACCACATCAACTTTCTTAACCACGTTACCATTTTCAGGCATTCTCCTTTTCTCAATCGACAAAAGATCAAGCCTTGAGGTCAAGTCATTAAGAATATCTTTTATCTCATTAATCCCCCTATTATTGTCACAATCACCAACATTTTTGGACGGTATGGGCGAATCAAAATCAGCAATATCATCAAAACTAGAATCAGTTTTCACTTCTTCTCTACTCTCACCATCCGCATTATCTCCAAAAGAGACTTTGCAAAGTCTCCGTCTTCCTTCGATCTTAACCTTCGTAGGCTTCTCCTCTTCTGGAAAAAAAATCAATTTCCCCACATCATAAACCAAAACTTTTTTTAGGGTTTTGCTAATCAACTAAAAATAAGATAATTAGGGCAATCAAGATAGGAATTTAGGGATATTACCAGGAGAAGAATCAAAATCAGTGATTCCACCGAAATTAGGGATGTTATCCTCCTCTGCTTCAGCTTTGCGAAAACGACGTCGTCCTTCGAGCTTCACATTGAATACACTCTCTTCTTCCCCGTCCTCCACTGTACACCAAACAAATCAATTCAAGATTTCAAAACCCGATAAATCAAAAAAAATTCAAGATTTCAAAACCCGATAAATCAAAACTTGTTAAATTAAAACAAAAAAGAGGTGAAGAGAGAGACCTGAGGGTGTGGCTGACTGTCGTTGTTTGGGAGGAGCGGAGAGGTCTTGAAGGAGGAGAGAGACCTGAGGGTGTGGCTGACTGTGGTTGTTTGGGAGGAGCGGAGAGGTCTTGGAGGAGGCGGTGGTGGCGGTGGTTCAGACTAACTGGTTTTTTGTTGGTGCTTTTTGAAAGATCCGCCATTTTTAGTTTAGAGAGAGAGAGGAGCGGAAGTGGAAAAGGGAGAAAAAGGAGGGTGTTTTTTTAGAAGTGGAAGGCGGAGAACTTTGTCTGTATAAAGGAAGGAAGGAAAGAAGGAAGAGAGAAAGAAAAGAATCCGTTGGGTTTAAAATAAAGTTAATTAAATTTGAATTGGTTTTCCCGCTTAGGTTGGGATTTTTTAAGATTTAATTTTCTTGCTTCTGAGGGCTTTGGAAAACAAAACACTTCTGCCCTGTTTTGTATTTTAAAAATATTTAAAAAAAATTAAAAAAAAAATATTTTTTATTTATTTTAAATTAATATGATTTTAATGATTTTAAATCATTGTATTTTATATAATAATGTTAAAAATAATTTTTAAAAAATAAAAAGAATCATTAATATACATCTTAGCACGAAAAGTTATTTGAAAAATAACCACAACTATATTATTAAATAAGTTCCTACATAAAACATGGAATCAGTTATTTTTAATTTATAATATATAAATTTAATTGTGATATTTTTTTTTCTTGATGTTAAAATATATTATTATTTTTAAATTAATTTATACTTCAATGGAGATTAGAAATGATTTTAATTTATATATCATTTAAAACTAAGTTTTGTTTTGAATAATTTTAAGAATCCAATTTATTGGTATTAGTTAAAAGATTCAAATTCAAAAAATCAAAGAAGAAGACCAATTTCCTTAAACCATCTAAGATATTTATTTTAAAGAGAATTTGACATTTTATGTTATAAAAATATTAGACAAAAGATCCAATCATAAAAATAAATCATCCAATGAATGAAAAGAAGAAATAAAAACTTTGAAAAATAAATAAAAATTGTTTTTTTATAAATAATTGGACAATAAAAATAGTTCGTTTTATCTTACAATACCACAGGGTACATAAGACAATTTGTCTTTTCTAAATGGTAACATTATATAGTATTGTCATTAGAAAAAACATAAAATTGATGCCTTTTGAATAACATTTTAATGTTTTTATTATTATTTTTAGATGATTAGATGTTTTTTCTTACATGAAAAGCCAAGTCCCGGATAAAAAAAAACGAAGAAATTTGCATCGACCAGAGCATTTACACCCAAGGATGATGTTGTTTCATTAGTAGGGAAGTATTCTAACCCTCACTTGCACTTCAAGTCTATATATATGCTTAGATGCACGTCAAATGTTGGGTTTGCTTTGATTCCTTGGTGTTGGAACCAAGCTATTCCACAGTTAGAGCTGTGAAGATGGTTAATCATGAAAGATCAACCCTCAAATTTTATTTTATTTTTTTTTGTTAAAAATTATTTTTATATGTTTTTAAATTATTTTGATGTATTAATTTTAAAAATTATTTTTAAAAAAAAATATTATTTTAAACCGCAGTCACTGTTATAATCCTGAATAAGCCTAAAATGTATTAAAATAATTTTTTTATTTAAAAAAATTATTTTTAAGATCAATATATCAAAGTAATTTAAAAATATAAAAAATTAATAATTATTTTAAAATTTTTTAAAAATATAGTTTCAATCGCGTTTCCAAACAAACTAATAATCTTGAAGCTATTGCTATGTAGATAAAAAAAATTGAGCTTCATAATAAAAAAAGTATAGTGAGAAGATATATATTTTCTGAATTGAGGGTTAACCTATATTAATTTTTAATTTGAATTAACACAAACTTACAGGGTTCTTATAAAGTTATTATAATAAAAGGAAAGATCATGTTTTTTTACCTATCTAATCCAGGTTAAGCTCTAAATTAACAAGTTATTGGATTTGACCTATATGTTTATAATTTAAGTTTTGTATATTAAAATACCATTGTAATCTAATAGTTTTAATTTTTTAGATGAGATACTAATATATAATTTATATTATTTTTTTAATATATATTCTTAAAATAAAATTTTTTTTGAACTTAAAATTTATATATATATCTATATTATTTTATATATTAATTTTTATTAGATAAATAAAAATAATAAGATTTAATTCTTATATACAAGGAAATTATGATCATCAATGATAGGCCTTGATTATATGCCTTGAAACCGACTCTATTCTCTAATTATCAGCCTATCTTGAGTTTGGATCCTGTCCTATGACCTCCTAGGAAACCAAAAACATGATAAAATTATATAATCTCAAATCAGATCTTTTGAAGGCATAATTGAAGAGGATAAAAAATGAAAGAAGTTAGACACAATGCTCGTCTACGAAATCGTACGGATTTCTAGAACTAATCATCAGACAGAGGGAAGAGTCTTCTGGTAGCCAACCCATGCATATGTCTTGTTCAACAGCTTGACAAGACATGCAAGAAGTTCTAGCTTCAAATGCCAGATAGTGAACATGGGATTGTTTTGGTCTGATGGCCATTTACTTGTGTCTTAAGATGTTATTACTGGACGTGAAACAATGACAAATTGTATTAATTGGAAATTGTATTAACTTAATTATTCACAGTTTAAAAACCAGAATATAAAATAGCAAAACCCAGGAAGATTTACATGTATTTGAGTTTTTCTGACAGGAAATCAATAGAGGAAGTGAGCAAGAGAAGCGATGCCTACACCTAGAAAATCAGTGGATGAAAAAGAAAATGCCCTAGCAATTAATCCGGGAAGAAGCAGCAAAACTCTTGAAACAATCTCAAGATAATTATAATGAAAGATGGATGAGTGAATTGCCTATATTTCATCCATGATCAAGAGAGAGACTGAATTGAGAAGGTTTCATCAATATCCCATGCCAAAGATAAGATCAATCCACCTGAGCTCAATGAATTGATCAAGATGCCATGGATGAGGTCAATGGCAATTCACTCTCATGTGATCTAAAAGACATGTTGTTGATTGAATTGCTTGAGGATAAATTCCTCTTAATTGCAGCATTTCCATTGCCACCACTATCATTTTGCTCTACCGTTATCGTGGGCCCTTCAAACTCATCCTGCGTTCCATCTCCCTGAGTTTCGATGTTACCAGACTGGTCATTAGTTGCTGCATTTCCTGTCGTATTAAAAACATTTGCACGAGCACGACCACCTCCTCCACCACCGCCACCAGAACCAATAGCAACCCGAAATCCAAAGAATCGCGAAAGAAACCGATAGATGCATGTAAGTAACCAAAAAATCCAAGGCAGGCAAACCAGGGCTATACCGGCAACAGGAAGCCAAGCCCTAGATGGGTCTGAAGGGAGGACAAGATACATAAGCAATAAGCTGCCTCCAGCAGCTACAGTAATAAACATGAAGAAAGAGATGAACCATATCAATAAGCGCCCAGAAGTGGGGTCTTCTACAGGCATTTGTGTGTTGAAACTTGACGGACAGGAAGATCAAATGATTAGTATTTCCTCTCTATCCTCGTCCATTTTTGTTCATTGGGATGTTGGTGTATGTGTGATCAATGAGAGAATATGGTTTTGATTTTGCAGGGATAAGGAAGAATTCATGACAGATGATGATGAAGAAGAACACTGATGTTTCTTCTTGAGGATGTTTCGTCTGATTTTTCACAGGGTGGACATATTCAAAATTGACACCAAAGACAGGGAGACGAGAGAGTGAAAATCGGGAGGACTTGTTGTTACATGAGAGCACGCTTGCGAATTCCCAAAATTTGTGCTCCTTACAAGATGAAATGGCTCGTTAATTTTTTTCCATGGTAGCATTTCTATTTTTAGCCTTCTTTTCTTTCTTTCTTTCTTTTTTTAATCTTTTTTGAGGTGATAGGAACACACCTTGGACTCAAGATCTTCTTCCCTTTTGGCTGCTCCATAAATGATGCATGATCGACAACGATTGGAGGCAATACAAATTTCCATTCTCAACCATCATGTTCACCTAACACCACCAACAATATGCTCCATCACCTCATATTATTCCCAGCATTCCCTCTCACCATGTCTATCCTATTGCCTCGACATTTTGTATGAAATTTTTGCAAAATTTATTTGCTTGTAAATCATTTTCCAAGTAACAAGACAATCCCAGACTCCCAAGTCCGACTTGAACCAAACAGAGATAGCACTCTGGGTTTCACTTCTCCATCAACCTTTCGATACATCACCTGCACGTTAATGCGACTCAAACATACCTTGGAGTACGTTAGGGCTTCTTTTTATCATGCGATGTCTTGTTTCATTTGTATTAGCATCTTTTCACCTCTATTTCTTGCAGTACAGGGCATAACTGAATAGTTGTGATTCACATGGTCCACTTTTCAAATATGCTGCCAGCAGACTGTTAGAGGGACTATGTAATCTACTCAGACGGTTACCTGCACTCGTCCCTGTCAATGGTTCAATGTCCAAATTCATATGAAAAAGGGTTAATGAGAGTGAGAGCTCCCAATTCAGAGGAACCTCCATGATGAAAATAAAGAAATAAATAGAGACTAATTACATGGGGTATGATTAATTTGTAACAAAACAAATCTAGCCTGCTAAGATGACAACACTGTGAATAAGGAAAACTTCTATGATGAATATTCTGTTAGAAAGTTATTTCCACGCACAGCTTATGAGAGGATCAGAGGAACTCATAAAAGTGAACTTCGGTACAAGAATTCACTCTGTAATAGCCAATGGAAGCAGGACAACTGTCACTGGATTTTGACAACATCAGCGAAGGGGAGAAGCGATTTATCACAGGTCCTGCCACCAGACAACTTCATCAAAATTGCCACTGCATCATTCTGAAGGCCTCCATTAAGAGTAAGACCCGGTCTTTAGCCAACTGTTATTGAACTACTATAAAAAAATGGCAGTGTTATATATGGCATAACTGACCGGCAGAGAATATAAGTACTGAACCACTGATTAATCAGAAACACATCACAAGGTTATTGTTTTTGGTGAAGGGACACTGGACTCGTGATTGGTTTCTGTCATGACAGAAGTCAGCATCTTGTGTCTCCTCTGTTCAAACACATCACAAGGTTATTGTTTTTGGTGAAGGGGCACTGGACTCACGATTGGTTTCTGTCATGACAGAAGTCAGCATCTCATGTCTTCTCTGTGCCTGAGCTTTCCTTTGGCTGGTTTCAATGATGATGAGAAGAGCTGTAATGTCAGCAGGGCTCACCCCACCCACTCTACTTGCTTGACCAATGGTTTGTGGCCTGACCTGAAAATTACATTTGACCAGAACCATATTTTTAAAGAATTTCAAAAAAAAAAAAAAATGTCTAGCAGTGGGAATATATAGGACAATTTCAAACAAGAGCGTCATCTCAATTCTCACTCTCATGGGAACAACCAAAAGGATATCATTGTAACTTGTTATTATTCACAAACACTTAAATTTGCACCTGGCATTGAAATGGCAAAGTGTACGGAATACCAAATGCACAGGAAGAAGTTATCAGGAAAATAGAAAATAGCTAACTTGTATCAGACAAGAACATCAAAATAAGGTAAGTAGTTTTAATCCACCAAGCTATAGGAGTTTGAGTGAATACAGAAAATTCTGTCAGAAATCCACAGACATTATTTATGCTACAAACCTTGGAGAGTTTCTCGCGAGCTTCAAGAGACAAAGTTATCATTGCATGGTAATCCAAATCCTCAGGAAGTGGTCTATTTTGTTGACGGGCCATCTACAAGTAGAATAAGCACTTGATTTATACGACAAGATATAAGAAACATGCGAAGATGAAGTAATTAGCACACACCAAATGTATATACACATGTTAAATAATTTAACAGTGAGAAAAAAAATTTATTCCCTCATTAATCCTACAAGAGAACAGTGATTGCTTACCTGTTGGAGTTGAATTTGCTGGCGCATAATGAAGCCCTCATACTTGACATCAATCTCTGCACTCTCTTTCTCCGCTCTGGATAATTGTTCATTCCCAAAACCATGCTTATCAAAAACTTCATATTGCACATGTGGTTTCTTTAGAAGACTCTCCAGTGTTGAAGAGTCCCTCACGGGCTGTCCGGACACACGGGTAATGTCTACAGCCAAATCTCCTCCTGAAAGTAATATTGGAAACAGATGTCAACTTGGATCCTCATACAACCCTGTGTTTCCTCTCTCTGTTTTGGATTAGTTTTGGATCCCCAAATTAGAACAAGAGAACAGCAGTAATCCCAAAATCCCCATGGTGTAGATTCTTGTCCACCATTATAGATTGATTTCGAGCAATAATATTGCAATCTAGTCGATGAATAATTATTCAATATTGGCGCAAAAATGCATTTGGCCAGAAACAATTAGAGGTCATGTATCTTGCTCCCATTTCTCCATAGTGGTTGCTTCTCTGTCTCCATCTACCACCCACTCTTTTATCCGAGAGAGCATTTTCAAGGTTAATATCAATTAACAGGACATTAGGAAATTCTTGAATATGTATGATTTATATCTCTATTTCACAATTAAAATATTTGTATACTTCCAGCTTTGTTGGAATGAAAGAATACAAACCTGAAATCCTGACTGTTTTCAACCTCTTTTTCTCTTCCAAGATTTGAGTTTGCTTATCCTGGTATAATTTCCACCGTCTATCATCTATCAACCCAATTTCACGCCCCAAAGGTGTTAGACGACTATCAGCATTATCAGATCGAAGAAGCAATCGGTGTTCTGAACGGCTAAGAGGAGGGAGAAAAATCAATACAGTATTTTTGGTATAACAAAAGGACAACAATGCATATTTGAAATTAATTTGCAGTTCATAGATAGAAGACCATATTTACAAATTAAACAGTCAGGACCATCACTTTTATTTCATTGATTACATAGAAAAACAACTATATCTTGAACCTTAAGCATGGGTACAGGAAGTAGGCTTTTGGAAGGAGATAGCCTGGTGTCAAATAGTACTAAAACCATCTCTACCTTTCATCTTTGTGCACAAGACAACATGATCTGATAATTACACCATGGTTGAGAAATACTTACCAAATTAGCTTTTCAGAGACATAAGCATTTCATATCATAGTATACTACCAAAGATAAGCGTCAAGCAACATTAAAGGAATGATTCTATGAAATTGAATAATTACTCTCCAGAGGCAATCTACCTTGTCAACATTCGGTAAGGCTCTCGAAGGTCCTTAGTGACCAGATCATCAATCAACGTCCCTATGTAACTGCTTTCCCTCTCGAGAACAATGAGGGGCTTACCATCTGAATGTCTTGCAGCATTAATACCAGAAATAATTCCCTACATAAAGCAAAAGGAAAAAAAAATAATCAAAACCCTCATATAATTATTCACCCAAGGACAAAAAACAATGTTGCATTTATGCTAGGAACAATAAAAAATATATTACCAACAAGTGACAAGAAATAAATAACATCAGCAATACACAGACAGAAGCTGATTTTATTGATAGATGATAACCTGCGCTGCAGCCTCTTCATACCCTGTTGTCCCATTAATCTGACCAGAGAAGAAAAGACCATCAATTTTCTTCGTCATTAGAGACCTAGAGCATTGATATGCAGGCAGGAAATCATACTCCACAGCATATGCAGGCCTCAGCATTGAACAGTTTTCAAGTCCAGGCAAAGTTCTCAAGAGTGGTAACTGCAGTCTTTCTGGTAAACCAGTTGAGAACCCCTGTAAGCAAGTAAATAGTTAATTGATGTCAAAATGGTAAAATAAGTATCGTTATGAGTGACATGCAAAACAATACCATGTGGATTTGGCCACGTGAACTCCAGTGATAAATGTTTATTTGTTTTGCACACAAGGATCAATGTAGTTTACTCTGTTTGCGGGAGACTTAGTTTCCATAATTTGGTAATAAGGTGGCAAACTGAACTAGATGTTTAACATTTATACAATCTTGTGACTTAAGTAATGGTGTTAAGACCCTTATAATAGAGTACACCAAATTCTACTATGGTGCAAGATAACAAAACTTCATCACCAAAGTTCAAGTTGAAACCACAAGGGAAATTTTTGCATCTTCCCCTGAAAGTTGCATTTTCAGGATCATGTTAATCCAGAAGCTTGGCAGGTCACAAAATGACACTAGAGAATGCAGACACAATTTTCAATTACTTGATTGCAAATCGTGTCCAAATGTTAAATCCTTCTCAATCACAAAGAAAAAACTGTTCATCAATGTAATAGTGCAGAAGAACAGAGTTGATAGGTACAGACCTGCACGTACAGCTCAGGCACACTTCTACCCTCAGGTTCAAGAAAAATCTGATGGGACTCTTTATCTTGAAATCTTACAATCTGGGGGAAAGATAATAGACATGCATATTGCATTAGGAACTTAAATCAAATTCGCAGATGCTTAAACTATACTCCAAATTGAAGTAAAGTAAAAAAAAAAAATTACTTTCCAAAACCAATCCCCTTACCGACAAACCATCTTAAATAATATTAAAATAATCTATCAGAACAGAGAAAAAGTTTAGCTGCAATTATTAAAACCTCAAAGGAGGAAATGTGTTCATGTACTCTCCTGCACTAACTTAATGTAAGAAGGCATGTGATTTTAAATTGGGGGGGTGGGGGGGGGGGGGGT